>NC_134082.1:10757844-11057844 GCF_000715075.1 Nicotiana tabacum
TCAACATGATTTAAAACCAATCCCAGAATCATACAAGTTAGGAGTGCAGACTACTTTACAAGGAGATTCCTACCAGAAACCAGATAGAGCAAGATCACATGGAGGCAGACTACACAGAGGGGGTAACATGTTCATACTAATCCTAAGGAAGGGAGTACATAACATGCTAATAATGTAAACATATCAACTATAGGTTTCACAGCAAAACCATAAGTAAAATCAGACTAGAAACATGATGAATTGAAGTAATAAAAGGACCATATTGTTTTTGGAACTTGTATTGGAGTCAGAACATACCAGTAAAGAAGGTAGTAAACACGAAGTGAGGAGAAAGAGAGTAGAGTAATCAGCTTTGGCTTGCAGCTAGCTGACTTAGAACAATAGCAAGTAACCAGAGAAAAGAGAGAGCAGAAGAGAGTTTTTTTTTGTGTGAGAGAGAGTTTTTGAACCAATGTGTTCGTTTCTATATTAATGAGAGAGTAGGTTTATGAAGTAGTCCGAAACTATGTAAAATAAGGCAAGAATCACAATAGTGCAGTAATTATGGAACTTAGAATCAATTAGAGCAAAATCAGTACCAGCACTCCCATAAGTTAAGGGAATTAGTTCAAACGGTAAGAACAAATAACAAATAAGGAAAGAAATTACTGTATGACCAATAAGGAAAGATTTCAAATTCATTAAGTATAGGTTAAGCAATTAAGGCTAAGTTCAGAAAGCTCTAATTAAGGAGATAATCAGTAGGAATAAAGTACCACAACAGACAAGGTAGGCGAATCAATTAATTTGAATAGAAAAGGTAGAAATCAAAGGTTCAAAGGAAGGTCTTCCAATCAAACCATGAAAATAGGGAATCCAGAATCAATCAAAGAGAAGGTCATGATTCAGCGTTCAACATATAAATAGAGTAAGATAAGAACAACTAGACATAACAAACACGAAATTTAAACAACACTGATAGAAAGAATCAAGTCTTGAACAGGCAAGATGGACACAAGCACATAGAAGTGATGTAAGTTAGGCTAAAACTCAGTAAGAACATATTCGAGGCAAGATAGTCACAGAAACGCAAACAAGAAACGAGCAGTCATGCTAATACACAGAACCAAACGAAGAAATCTAGAAAATTAGGGCTTTCAACATATGCGAGTTGAAAAGGTAGTAAAATCATAGAATCGTCAAAATATGCAAGAAATAGAAGTTTAAACATAGAGAATCAGTTTAAATAAAGTTTTAAAAGAAGTTTCGAAACCCTAATTTTTTAGAAGAAGGTGAAAACACTTGAAATCACATGATTCTCGAAAAGAGTTCTAAGGATAGTGTAAAACATCAAAGAAACAAACTTAAATCATTTTAAATTTGTACAAATCTAGGATATGTAGGCAGAAATTAGGGTTTCAGAAGAAACCCAAATAGAGATGAAAGAACATGTCTAGAATCCCAAGGATCGTAGCAAATACAACATGATTTTGCTCGAAATCACATTGGTATAGCCAAGAATAGACAAGTGATGAACCCTAGATGCAAGTCGGCGTGGCCTAGGGCCTTGAAGACCTTAGAGAAGGCAAGCATGGCATTAGAGAAGCCATTGGAGGCTTAGGAATTGATGGGAGATCACCGGAGAAGACCAGAGGAGAGAGGTCGGCGGTTTGAAGGGCTAGGGTTTGGTTGAGTTACTAAGAGATGAGAAGAGATGAGAGAATACAGAGGCGACGGATTTGGAAAATGATTTAGGGTTGGGGTCTCGTTTGGAATAAAAAAGGCAAGAATTGATACGAGCCATTGATCTCTCAAATCAACGACCATGATTTAATTGGTTCTAGGTCGGGTATGCAGGTTTAGGGTTTGGGTCGGGTAATTTGATTAGAAATTGGGCCGGGGTTGGGTTAAAATTGGGGCTAAAATTGAAATGCAATCTGGCTATGTTTTTAATAGCCAATTTATCCCCATATAATTTATAATAAATAACAGATAATTTCTAGAAAATAATTTTGTATGCTAAAATGATTTAAAACATATATTTAACATTTTAAAAATATAGAAGATCAATTTTATGCATATAAATATAATTATACATTAATAGGGCTAATATTGTAATTATATGCAAATTAGCTTTAAAAATACAAAATGCAATTATAAAAATGCATTAAAAATATTTTAACACTATTTTGGCATAAATATAGAATTTACTAAATTACCCCAACAATAATTTGAGGGATAATTATTGGAGATTTTATGAGTAAAATATGAGGAAATAAATTAATTTAAAATCCTTAAAATTATAGGAAAATTATAAAAACTTTGTGCATGCTTATATATGCATATTTATGCTATTTTGAAAGTATTTATACATATTAAAAATATATAGGGAAAAATTGGGTACCAATACTTGGTTCGGGAACTTTTCCTCAATTCTCCCAAATTTTCACCGCAAATCTGAAATTAAATGACAAAACTAAGATTAGATTGATGGAACACAAAGGAATAAGGAATTGTTACCTACTGATTTTCTCTTCAAAATCCTCGCAAAATCGCCTTACCCCGAGCTCCAAATTTGATTTTCCAAGTTATGAATTCAAACCCTCGATTTTAATATTTCTGCCCAGCAATTTCCGCTTCTGCGATCATCGGACCGCACCAGTGGTCCCGCTTCTGCGGCTGGGGACTCCCACATGCGAGATTTCATTTAACGGCCAGAAACCGCAACTGTGCTCCTTTCTCCGCAGATGCGGTTCGCTTTTGCGGCCTTATAACCGCATCTGCAGTCACTAGCCAACAGTGCCCAAATCGCACTTGCGACCAACTTTCTTGCATCTGTGGGCCGTACCTGCGGGCTTCTCACTGCAGGTGCTAAAATATCAAAAGCAGCACCTCAGAAAATAGCCTAAGTCCAAATTCCGATCTGTTAGGCATCCAAAACTCACCAGAGGCCCCCTGGATCTCAACCAAACATGCCAACCAATCCTAAAACATCATATGAACTTAGTCCAACCCCTAAATCACATCAAAAAATGCTAAAACCACGAATCACCCTCCAATCCATGCCTAAAGAACTTGAAACTTAGAACCCTACAACCGATGCCGAAACCAACCAAACCAAGTCCGATTGAACCCAAATTTTGCACACAAGTCATATTCAACACCACAGAGCTATTTCAACTTTCGAAATTGGATTCCCACTCCGATATAAAAATCTCACTACCAATCTGAAAACTTCAAAAAAATTCAACTTTTGGCATTTTATGCCTAAATAAGCTACGGACCTCCAAAACACAATCCGAACACACCCCTAAGCCCTAAATTACCCAGCAGAGCTAACAGAATTGACGAAATTCCATTCCGAGGCCATCTTCAGATTGCTCCGATTACGGTCCAAATTCTAAAGCTTAAGCTCTCATTTTGGGACTAAGTGTCCCAAAACTCAAAACGAATCCTCCTGGCAACTCACAATAGTAGAAACAAATACGGGGTAAATAGTTAATAGGGGATTGGGGCGTTAATTCTTGAAATGACCGGCCAGGTCATTACATCCTCCTCTCTTAAAATATTCGTTCGTCCTCAAACGAGCATAGAGACATACCTGAAGTAGTGAAAAGATGAGGGTAACGGCTGCACATATCCTGCTTGGTCTCCCAGGTCGCCTCCTCGACCGGCTGACCCCACCACTGAACCTTCATTGGTACAATGTTCTTTGACCTCAGCTTTCGAACCTGCTTGTCCAATATTTCCACTGGCTCCTCAACATAAGATAGATCCTTGTCCAACTGGACTGAACTGAAATCCAACACGTGCGACGGATCATCGTGATACTTTCGAGGTATCGAAACATAAAATACCAGATGAACTCCTGCCAAGCTGGGAGGTAAGGCAAGCTCATAAGCAACCTCCCAACACGTCTCAATACCTCAAAATGACCAATAAACCTCGGACTCAATTTCCCCTTCTTCCCGAATCTCATAACGCCCTTCATAGGCGAAACCCGAAGCAAGACCCACTCTCCAACCATATAGGAAACATTACGAACCTTCCTGTCCGCATAACTTTTCTGTCTGGATTGATCTGTGTGTAGTCTATCCTGAATCACCTTAACCTTCTCTAAGGCATCCTGAACCAAGTCTGTGCCCAATAATCTAGCCTCACCCAGCTCAAACCAACCCACCGGGGATCTACACAGCCTACCATACAAAGCCTCATACGGTGCCATTTGAATGCTGGACTGGTTACTGTTGTTGTAGGAAAACTCTGCCAGTGGCAAGAACTGATCCTATGAACCTCCAAACTCCATCACACATGCACAGAGCATATCCTCAAGAATCTGAATAGTGCACTCGGACTGTCCGTCCGTATGGGGGTGAAATGTTATGCTCAACTCCACCCGAGTACCCAACTCATGCTGTACGGCCCTCCAGAACCGTGATGTGAACTGAGTACCTCTATCTGAAATGATGGAAACTGGACACCATGCAGATAAACAATCTCCCAGATATAAATCTCCGCCAACTGCTCCGAATAATAGGTAGTGCACACAGGAATGAAATGCGCGGACTTGGTCAGCCGATTCACAATCACCCAAATGGCATCGAATTTCCTCAAAGTCCGATGGAGTCCAACTACAAAGTCCATGGTGATCCGCTCCCACTTCCACTCCGGAATTTCTATCTTCTGAAGCAAACCACCAGGTCTCTAGTACTTATACTTCACCTGCTGACAATTAAGGCACCGAGCTACAAACCCAACTATATTTTTCTTCATCCACCGCCACCAATAGTATTGTCTCAAATCCTGGTACATCTTCGCGGCACCCGGATGGATGGAATACCGCGAACTATGGGCCTCCTCTAGAATCAACTCCTGTAGCCCATTAATATTTGGTAAACATATCCGACCCTGCATCCTCAATACTCCTTCATCACTAATGGTCACATATTTGGCATCACCATGCAGAACCTTGTCCATGAGGACGAGCAAATGAGGGTCATCATACTGACCCTCTTCGATACGATCAAACAAGGAAGACCGAGAAATCATGCAAGCTAGAACCCGACTGGACTCCGAAAGATCCAATCTCACAAACTAGCTAGCTAAGGACTGAACATCCATCGCCATGGGCCTTTTTACTACTAGTAAATAAGCCAAACTCCCCAAACTCTCCGCCCGTCAACGCAAAGCATCGACCACCACATTGGCCTTGCCCGGGTGATACAAGATAGTGATATCATAGTCCTTTAGCAGCTCTAACCATCTCCTCTGGTGCAAATTAAGGTCCTTCTACTTGAACACATGCTGCAAACTCCGGTGATCAGTATAGATCTCACAAGGAACACCGTACAAATAAGGACGCCAGATCTTCAAGGCATGAACAATAGCAGCTAATTTGAGATCATGGATAGGATAATTCTTCTCATGTACCTTCAATTTTCTGGACGTGTAGGCAATCACCCTACCATCCTACATCAATACCGCTCCAAGACCAATGAGGCATCACAATAGACTGTATAAGACCCTGAACATGTAGGCAATATCAATACTGGGGCTATAGTCAAAGCTGTTTTGAGCTTCTGGAAGCTCTCCTCACACTCTCCCGTCCACTGGAACAGAGCACCCTTCTGGGTCAGCCTGATCATAGGTGCTGCAATAGCTAAAAATCCCTCAAAAAATCGATGGTAATAACCCACCAAACCAAGAAAACTGTGGATCTCTGTAGTTGAGAATGGTCTGGGCCAACTCTGCACTGTTTCCACTTTTTTTGGATCCACCTTGATCCCTTCACTCGATACCATGTGACCCAAGAATGCCACGGAATCCAACCAAAACTCACATTTCGAGAACTTTGCATATAATTTCTTTTTTCTCAAGGTCTGAAGCACTGTCTTCATGTGCTGCTCATGATCTTCCCGACTCTGGGAGTATACCAGAATATCATCAATAAAGACAATGATGAACAAGTCAAGATATGGCCGGAACACACTGTACATCAAATGCATGAAGGCTGTTGGGGAATTGGTCAGGCCAAATGACATAACAAGGAACTCATAATGACCATACCGAGTCCTGAAAGCAGTTTTCGGGATGTTTGGCTCCCGAATCTTCAACTGATGGTAACTTGAACGCAAGTCAATCTTTGAAAACACTCGTGCACCCTGTAACTAGTGAAATAAATCATCAATACGAGGCAAAGGATATCGGTTCTTCACTGTAACTTTGTTCAACTGGAGATAATCAATGCACATATGCATAGAACTATCTTTTTTCTTCACAAACAAGATAGGAGCAACCCAAAGTGATACACTAGACCGAATAAAACCTTTGTCAATCAATTCCTGCAACTGCTCCTTCAACTTAGGAGGAGCCATACGATAAGGAGGAATAGAGATGGGCTGAGTGCCTGACAACAAAATCAATGCCAAAATCAATATCTCTGTTGGGCGGCATACCCAAAAAATTAGCTAGAAACACATAAGGGAAATCCCATACTACTGGGACTGAATAAACTGTAGGGGTATCAATACTGACATGTCTCACATAGTCTAGATACACGTCACACCCCTTCTCAACCATTCGTTGAGCCTTAAGGAAAAAAATAACTCTACTAGGAGTGCAATCTAAAGTACCCCTCCACTCTTCTCGCGGTACACCTGGCATAGCTAGCGACACAGTTTTGGCGTGACAATCAAGAATAGCATAAGGGGTGACAACCAGTCCATGCCCAAGATAACAACAAAATCTACCATGTTGAGCAATAATAAATCGGCTCTAATCTTAAAACCACTAAGAGCAACTAAACACGACCGATAAATGCTGTCCATAATAAGAGAATCTCCCACAAGAGTAGAAATATAAGCAGGGGAACTCAAAGAATCCCGAGATACGCCCAAATGCAGGGAAAAATAAGAGGACACATAAGAATAAGTGGAGCTTGGATCGAATAAAACCGATGCATCTCTATGACAAACCAGGACAATATCTGTGATGACAGAATCAGAGGGGACAACCTTAGTACGGGTAGTAAGGGCATAATATCTGGCCTGACCTCCCCCTCTAGGGTGACCTCTACCTCCCCGACCTCCACCCCTATCTGGTTGGACAGGTGGGGCAACAACTAGTGTCGTAATCATAGCCTGGGAACTCTGCGGAGCACGCTGTGGCTGAGGACTCTGTAGAGGTGCACTGCTCATAAGTCTGGGACAATCCCTCACTATATCGCGTGTGTTGCCACACTTAAAACAAGCTCTAGGAGAGGGTGGCGGCTGTGACTAGCTTGGGCCACGTTTGCTGGACTGACCACTGAAAGCACCCCGTGCAGGACGCGCACTAGATACTGGAGGTGCATAATAAGGCTCCTGAGGTCTAGGAGGAGCTGGAATACCACTGGCTGCTGGAAGAGCTGAATGAACGAGGCGACTCATATAACCCCTACCATGATGAACAACAGCTGGGGCACGGACACCAAAATAATGGCCCAACTCTCGAGACCTCTTGACCTCCCTCTCCTCTCTATCCCGAGCATGCATACCCTCTACTCTCCTATTAATGCTCACCACCTGCTGATAAGAAATATCCATCTCCAACTCCCGATCCATGCTAGACCTGATGCTGGGAATGAGCCCCTAAATAAACCGGCAAACTCTCTCACGAACTATAGAAACCAAGGTTGGTGCATGCCTAGCTAAGTTAGTGAAACAGATAAGTACCCTAGCGCAAATGCTCAACCTCTGCGTGCCATGCGTCCCTGAGGCTCTAAGGAACATACTCTCTCAAAAACATATCTAAACACTAGGTCCATGTAAGGGATGCTGCCTCATCTGGACTGTCCAACTCAAAAGTACGCCACCACTGATAGGCTACTCCTCGAAGCTGGAAGGCAGTGAAAAAAATCTCACTCGATCCTGATATACTCATAGTGCGGAGGATACGGTAGCACTCTTCCAGAAATCCAAGAGCATCATGTGATTCTAGACCACTGAATATAGGAGGCTTGTACTTCTTAAACCTCTCAAGCCTCCGCTGCTCATCCTCTGAAGCTGCTGCCCTGTCCTCAGGCTGAACTGGGGCTACAGGCGGTACTGGTATAACCTCTAGGATCTGATCAACCTAGACCTGCTGCTTAAGAGTGCAGGCGGCGGGAGTCTATGCTCCTCACCCGGCCTAAGATGTGGCTGCAACAAGGGGAATCAACCCTGCATGAGCTAGAGTGGTATACATGCTCATGAACTGTGCAATGATCTTTTAAAGAGTTGGGATAGTAGTAGCAGTAAGCATATCAGGTGGCAGCTTATGTGGGTGCTCTGGCTACACCACGTGCGCGTCCTCGGCCTCTACCCGGCCCCTGACGGCTCTATTAGGGGGGGTGGGTGCCTGGTCGTCTCTGGTAGCATGTGTTCTCACCATATGTGAGAGAATAGAAGACAGAAGTTTAGAATTGTGATGCCAAAATCTCGCTCGACAAGGAAATCAAATAAAGTGGAATTTTCCTAACAGTTACATAGCCCCTCGTAGATAAGTACAGACGTCTTCGTACCGATTTGCGAGACTCTAATAAACTGGCTTGTGATTCATGACTCCTATGAACCTAGAGCTCTGATACCAACTTGTCATGACCCTAGTTCTCATTTCGTGAACTGTCATGACGGCACCTAGTCTCTACGACTAGGTAAGCATAACAAATTGTGGAAAAAGGAAACAAAATACGAAACTGGCAAAAACTACGGATAAAACATAATGAAAGCGTTTTAAGATATCGTTCGACATATACAAATACTCACTCTCAAAACCAAATCAATTCTCGAAACCCGAAATCTCATGAAATCACAAGCTATAGATACTACATAGTGTTCTAACTCCAAAATGTCTAATAAAAAAAATACAGGAAGTCTAAAGCTGAAGGGAAGAATATGGAGGGACTTTTAGGTCTATGGATGCGGCAGATATACCTTGAAGTCTCTGATGTCGCCCGCCTCACTGATAGAATGGCTGAGCAGAAGAACCTGGATCTGCACATGAAAAACATGTGCAGGAAAGGGCATGAGTACACCATAGCGGTACCTAGTAAGTGCCAAGCCTAACCTCGGTCGGGTAGTGACGAGGAAGGTCAGAGCCCTACTGGTTATATATATAAAGCAAGGTAAAACAGTATGAAGTGCAACAGTATAATTAAAACACTAGCCGTCGATAAAGAATAAAATCACAGACAACATATACTCAGTACACAAAGATAGAAACAGGGGATTGTTGATACCCAATTTTTCCCTGTATATGTTTTATATACAAAATACTTTCAAAATAGCACGTATATGCATATATAAGTATGTACCAAGGTTTATTATTTTTCTCTTAATTCTTATAGATTTTTAAATCTATTTATTGCCCTATTTTATCAAGAAACGCCCAATAATTATCCCCAAAATTATCATTTTGGGTGATTTAGTTATTGGATTCTCATATTTATATTAAAATATAGCTGACATAATTTTTGCATATTTTTACAAATTTAATTTAGTATTTTTAAAAGCTCAATTGCGTATAATTGCGATATTAGCCTACTTCAAGAATTAATTGTGTTTATAATTATAAAATTGACTCCGCTATTTTTAATTTAATAATTACGTATTATTAATCATTTTAGTACCTTTAATTTATTTCCAAAGATTATTTTACTATTTTTATAAAATAAATAATGGAAAAATGGCTATTTAAATGTTAGCCCATTTACATTTCAATTTTAGCCAGATTTGGCACCTAGTTAAACCCAATTTCAAATTCAATTACCCGACCCTTTTTAATAACCCACCCTAACCTCCCTTTCAAATCCCAGCCGTTGATCTAACAGATCAACGACTCACGTTCTCCCTTTCCTTTTTAATTCACAAACACCCCAACCCTAAAATCATTTTCATTCACCCGCCACCTCTGAAACCCCTCTCCTCTCTCAAACTCTCTCGAACCTTCCCTAACCCTAGCCACAACTCATCATCTTCACTTCGAAACCCACATGAAACCATGGCTTCCCAAGCTGTGAGGGCCCTATACTCACCTCCCCTTGGTCTTACACACCTGATACCTGAAGATTCGAGGCCAGGCCTCGAAGGTTTGCACCCAGACCTCTGCCGATTCAAGTTTCCAGAGTCATTGCCGGCCTTGCTCTGGCGTACCATGGTGTTTTGAGCCCGGTTCTAACCTCTCCGACTCAGATCGGTGACCTTTTCAAAGCCTTTCTCATTTCTAGGGTTCTTCTGAAACCTTGACCCTTCGAGGTTTTCTCCGATATCTTTAGATCCGTTGTGTATCTGTGCTCTTTTTGAGTTTCAAATGATTTCCCTAACTTTTCTTTTGAAAATTACTTTTTAAAGTCTTTCTTTTACGATTTAGGGTTTTCTAGAAATGCTTAAGTGTTTCTCTGACTTTCTTTTCCTTTTCTTTTGTGTGTATTTACCTCTACTGTGTTCTATGTTTTCCTTCTACCATGTATGTTCTTCTACTGTGCTTTCTATACTATGTTCTTGTATGCTTTTCTACTATGTCATGCTATTTTCTAGTATGTTTTGCCTACTGTATTCTTCTACTATGTTCTTAAGTGTTTTTACTCTTTTTCTTCTATTTAACTTTGTTTAAGTTTCTTTTAAAAGGATCTTCTTAAGCATGCTTTCTTCTACTGTTCTTATCAGTCTTTTCTCATCATGTTTCGAATTAGTTTCTTTACTCTGTTTGCCTTGAACCCCTCTACTGTATTTACATGCTATTCATGAGTTCTGTTGCTGGAAGAAGCATGTTAGAAGTTTCAGTTCTTTTCTGAAACCTCTAAACATGTTTCGATTCAACTACTTGCATCCTCATCTTTGTACTTGATTCAAGGTGGAAACCCTAGAATTTGGGGGTTCTGTCGAGGTTTGATTGAACTAGGGTTTTATTTTAGAACCCTTAACTCTTTCAGACTGACTTTGAGTCTCTGAACTGAGTTTGGACATCTTTGTTTTCATACAATGCTGAACTTTTTGCTAAACTCTTCTACACTGGATTTTTTCTACTGATTTACACGACAATCTTCTTTCATGCTCACACGCTCCTTATATATGATGAATTTTCCTCTAAATGGTTTTCAAATTTGCAATTAGTGCAAACTTCCTTCTGAATATAGCTTGATTGATTTCTTTCCATCTTTTACAGATTTCCTCTGTTACTCGACTTAAGTAAAACCCTTCTTCATCTTTTCTGACTTGGTTCATTCATACCAAATCTTAGACCTTGTGATTTACTGGCTGTTAATTGACTCTCTCACCTTATTTTCATAAACCGTGTACTGTCAAAACCTTATCCTTAAATAACCTTTATGTATTTTTCCTCAATTGCATGCTTTACACAAAGTGTTTATTCAATTCCTTTCCTTAAACGGTTTTACTCGTTTTGAAACTGAATCCCTTAATTAAGGGGAGCCTTGTGTAATTGATTGACAATCAGTTTTCAAACTATTTTCTTACCTTATTTCTGCCTACTTTCTACACTATAAAAGGCACGACCCTTTTCACAAACACAGACTTCAGACTTCACAATTTCACAATCTCTTCTGAAATCACACTTATAGTATTCTGTCTTCCTGTTTGCACTTTGGCTTTTACAAGACTACTGCTTTTTCTACTTATTTCTTTGAAACTGGTATGTCCTGATTTAAGTTTCAGCATCACCCCAATGTGTTTACTTACAGTCTTTGTATCCATGTCTACTTTATTGTTTTCTGTAGAGTTCGACATTTAGCTTAGTATGCTTATGTTATACTGCCTGTTTCTATTGTGAATCTTTGCTCCCTATCCTATTACCCCTATGTGTTTGTAAATAGTGGCTTAGGGCATGGCAATATGAGTTGTTGTCCATGAACTGAGTTTTGAACCAATGGGGTATTAACCTCTAAACAGGCTGGAGGGTGTTCCAGCATATCCCATTGCTGGGTATGCCCATCAACCTGCTCTTCTTGTGCTCTTGCAATCCCCCATTCCCTATATCCCTATGTGTAATGTTTCACTTCCCTTTTCAGAATCCTACTTCTGCACTTGCACTCTCTCTTAGTCCCTAAGTTCTGCCCCCCTCTTGTGAGCCTTGCCTTGGGACCTCGAGCTCCCTCTGAACTTGGACACCTGAGGGCTGGCCCTTCCACACTGCACTATAGCTTAATCTGTGATATATTTGGGTGTAAGCACTGCCTGGAGTTCATATGAGACTCTTAGGGAACTCTGACACACCCCAAATAGGAGAAAGGCTTTGAAATATGATCTTTTGGAGTTGATTTACTTCATACTTCAGACAGGAAGTCTGAATTAGGCTCTCATTGGTTGTACTTTTTAATTTCTGATATATTTTTCGTTTAATTTACTTTTTTTGGGCTGTAATAACTTTGTAATAAACTCTCGGGGATGGTTAATGAAAAGGGAGGGTTAATTATGTATACAAAAAGGGGTAGATAACCTGCCTATAGGAGTTTATGAATTTCTGTATTCTCATATAGATACCATGTCTATAGGAATCTTACATCCTCACATAGGTACCATGTCTGTAGGAATATTGCACTCTCACATAGATAACCTGCCTTAGGAATCTTGCATTCTCATTTAGATATCATGTCTATAAGAATTTCTGCATTCTCATATAAATACCATGTCTATAAGAATTTCTGCATATCATATAGATATCCCGCCCATAGGAATTTCTGAATCTTGCATATGCATTCCTCATTAGGCAAACACTTTTATAGATCTTAAATAATCAACCGCCATTAGATATCATGTTCATAGGCTTTAAACCAAATTCAGCATCTAGATACCATACCTATAGGATTTCTGCATTTTTTACAACGTTTATAAAAGTGTCCAAAATTGATAACACATAGAAAGCATGCCTATAGGAGCTTTAATCAAATTTGAATCGCTTCACTCGCTTATAAGTCTAAAACTAGTCACAATTTGATAAAAAAGGTCTTTTCTTGATCTCCCGGTCTATCCGAATTTGATTGTACCGGAGTAGGCATCGAGAAAATTGAGTACCCCGTGCCCGACCATCGCGTCAATTATTCGATCGATGTTAGGCAACGGGAAACAATATTTAGGGCATGCTTTATTTAGGTCTTTATAATCGACACACATCCTAAGTTTATTTCCTTTTTAGGTACTACCACTATCCTAGCTAGCCAATCCGGGTATTTAACTTACCGGATGGATACTATTTTTAGAAGTTTGTATACCTCATCCTTGATAAATGTGTGTTTAATATCGGACCGTGGTCTTCTCTCCTACTTGACCGAATAGAACTTCGGGTGCAAACTCAGCTTGTAATTGGTTACCTCCTGTGGGATCCCTATTATGTCAAGATCGGACCAAGCAAAACAATCAGTGTTAGTTTTAAGAAAATCAATGAGTTTTTTCCTGAGCTTGAGGGTTAATCACATGCCCAGGTACGAATGCTCTCAGGACACCATAATCATCCTCTTCATCTGCTCCTCATTCTTCCTATTTCTCCAGTTCAGCCGAAGCATGTATCAGTGATTGCTATTTAATCTCTTCTATTTTGGTTAGTTCCATGTTCTTTAATGTAGAAACTGCGGGCACCGGGACTACCCTCGTTGACAGAAAACATCTCCCTAGCGGCCGACTATTCTCCGTAGACCGTTTTGACTCCCCCCGGTGTGGGAAATTTCAGCACCTTGTGCAAGGTCGTGGGTACCGCCCTTATGTTGTGGACCCATGGCCTTCCGAATAGAGCGTTGTACCTCATATCCCCTATGATCACATAGAAATTTGTTTCTTGGATTGTCCTAGCAGTGTTTACTAGCAAGGTTATCTCTCCTTTCGTGGTCTCACATGCTATGTTAAATCCGTTTAATACCCAGACTGCTGGTACGATCTTGTCCTGTAACCCCAATTGTTCCACGACCCTTGATATAATGATGTTGGCCGAGCTACCTAGATCACACATTTAACTCGACACATTTTTAGGCTTGCTCACTTAGGAATTCTCGGAGGTGCCCGTTGTCAAATAACCGGACAACTTCTTCTCTCAACTATCGATAATCCTCGGTCTTGTGACCATGACTGTCATGATACTTGCAAATCAAATTAGGATCCCTCCAGATAAGGTCAGAATGCAATGGTCTGGGACACTTGTTCTCTTTTGATGCGCCCTATGACTGACATGATGCTAGAAGCGTCCACGTTGAAGTTGTAATCCGATAATCTCAGTGTTTTCTTATTCCCAAGTAGCCCGTCGAATCCATTTTTCCTCATCAGACCTCAGCCACTAAGCCCTCAATTGCTTCTCTTCTTGTTCCTTGTGGGGTGACACCCCGATCCATTTCCCTTCGATCTGCACTATATGCTTGATACCGATCTTTGACCGGTCTTGGCTCATGATCAATGAATCTCTTATGCCTATCATCGGCCCTGATAGGGTAAACAGATCCAGAAGGGGACCCTAGTTGGTCGTCCTCGACCCTGATCTTTGATTGGTACCGATTGTGGATATCACCCCAAGTTACTACTGGGTACTCCACCAAATTATATTTTAGCTATTGAGAGGCCAAGGAACTTTAGGGGTTGAGCCCCTGAGTGAATGCCTGAACGATCCACTCATCTGCAGCCAGTGGTAGGTCAATTCGTTCCATCTGGAATCTTGACATGAAATCCTTGAGCATCTCATTATCTCTTTGTTTGACCTTGAAGAGATATGACTTTCTAGTCTCAACCTTGATGGCCCTGGCATGGGCCTTCACGAAAGCTTCCGCAAGCATAGCAAATGAGTCAATGGAATTTGGGGGCAAGTTGTGATACCATATCATCGCTCCCTTAGATAAAGTCTCTCCAAACTTCTTCAGTAATGCCGACTCGATCTCATCGTCTTCCAAGTCGTTCCCTTGATCGCGCATGTATAGGAGGTCACATGCTCGTTTGGATCCATGATTCTATTATATTTGGGGATATCGGGCATATGAAACCTCTTTGGGATCGGCTTTGGTTCTACGCTATGAGGAAAAGGCTTCTAGATAAATTTCTTGGAGTCCGGCCCCTTCAATTTCGGGGGTGCTCGCGGGATCTGATCGACCATGGAATTGTATGTTTCTAACTTCTTGTCATTATCCTCAATATTTTTCTCGCCTGAATCCACCCATTTCGTCAATACTTCGAGCATTTTCATTACCTCAGGATTTACCTCGGCTCGGCTTCACCCAATATCTCAATAATTTCTTCGTCTTTTTGGGTGCTTTTCCGGGATTGTTCGGGCTCGACCCTGTTAGGGGCATGTTTTTTATTTTGCAGTTGTGGTATTGCCGCTTGTTAAGCCTACAACATTTCGAAAGTTATCCATAGGCTCACCCCATCACCTTCGCCTTCGGGCGCTTCATGAGTTGATGGTCGGGGTCCCCCGCGAACACTATTTTTAGGGATCAGTTGGAAAATTGATGTTGATGGCCACCTGCGAGTTAGCATCGATCGGGTCGACAACTGGAATGCCGTTGGGATCGATAGGAGGCACATCGTTGCTGGGCACAAAATTATTAATTGTGTCATGATGGCACTGACTCAGTGTAAACGTTCAAATGAGTAGACTGAGAGTTTGACATTTTTGGACTGACCTGAAATTAATATTTCAAAGAACAATCATAAAATAGGGTGTGTTATGGAGATTCATATCAAATCACCACTATTATCCTTTGCCCCACGGTGGATGGCAAACTATTTACCCCAAAATCAGGTAACAATTAAATTTGTATGTGTTTTAAATGATACATGTTTAATTCAACACGAATAATTAAGAATACTAGATAAATGTATAAAGACAAAATAAACGATCAAATCAATCGCAATATTATGACCAAGCGTGATCTTAGATTGAACAACGACTTCATCCTCGATTGGACCCTCGGTTCAAACCTAGTTGTGAATGCAGAACAATACAAGTGAGCAAAATTATTTACAGTAGCTAGAAGGTAAAAACAAACTTTTATTGCCTTGGATCACATGTTACAAACTGTCTGAAGAAATGAAAAACATCCCCTTTATATAGTAGGAGAGATCTAATTCTAGTAGAAGTCTAAAAAAAGTAAAAAAAAAAAAATTCTTTTTCTTGTAATTATTGATCCACAATCGACATCGAGCGAGATTCATACCGTAATATCTGGTTAAGAGCAAGTATCACGGCCCTCTATCCGTCATGCACAACCGTTAATTGTGTCTCCCAAGGTCTATAATTTATACTTGTCCGGGGTGCGTTATTTATCACATCCGATGGCAGATACATCGTTTACTCTTCCTAGATCTCGATACGAAGGGTCTCCAACCGCGATTACAATCCCATAGATCCATGCTCTCCCTCCGTTCCCTCATTGGGAAATAGAGATAGACATTGCCTCTAATTTTACCCGTAGACATTGTTAATAATAACAGGTAACAATATTAGTACTTGTTTTCATTGGACAAGCTAGCAGTTTCCTCTCCAAAGTTGAATTATGCAGTTTCACTTCAAGTTGTAAATTTGCCACTTCCTCTATTTAACTTGCAATTACTTTCAATGTAATGTCTTTTCAAGTTGGTAAAGTCGCTTGTATTTCCTTTCAGAGTCTCAGTTACAATGTCAAACATAATTGTTTCATTGTTTGCTTGCATCCAATAGCCTTACAATAATATTTGAAAAGCCTTCAACAAAAGTTCCCTTTCAATGCTCAAGTATTGCTTACGCGAGAGTTGTTTTGTATATAAAGATTATAGTAATAATGGGAACTCGTTATCATGGAAAAACTAATCTATATTCAATATAATTACTATTAAAAAGTCTTGTGCTTTCGTTAGTAGTATAGATTGTTTGATTACTTGGACCATGAAAATTACTATTATACGTGCCTCTAGTATTCATTGCAATAATTAAATTGATGATAAATTTCCTGGCGCTTTGCCAAGTGCCAACTGTGATAGCATCGAGCCAATAAATTTTTAGTTGCATCCATAATTACATGATATGACATATCTTAGCTTAGCTTAAACAGCCAATAAATAAATCATGAAATTCGTCTACATTTGAATTTTTATAGTTTAACCATTTTGCATATTATATTTGATGCTAAGTATAGTATTAGTATCACAAAAAGCTCGTAAAAACTAAGAAAAAAAGATAACCAAATAGAGCATTTTAATTCATAACAATGATTCTTAGTCGATGAAAGGAAAACAAACAAAATAAAAATAATAAACGTAATTAAGCTTTATGAAGTTAAACATTAAACAATGTTCGTGAGTGTTTAATATTTTTTTTTTAAATTGACAAGGTAGAGAATCGAACCCTCATGAACAAGATGAGATTTTCCCATGCTTGTTTAACTAATAGCTCCTTTAACCTTTAATTAAATAAAATATGTGATTTTAGTCCCATAAAAAATTTGAATTTAAAATTTTGTTTATACTGGAATTAAAAAAGGGACATAACATACCCTATTTTCGGAGTATTAAATCTATCTACATAAAATAGGATAAGCAAATTAATAATTAGTTACGTTAGTTAATAATTAATTACTCTTTTTGATTTTGAATTTAAAATAATGAAATATCTATATATTTTTAAGAAAAGTATAATAAAAAAGATATATATGTAAACATATAACTTCAATATAGAAATATATAAAATTATAAGACTAATTTGTTTTTTGATATGAAAGTTTTTAAATAATAATTCATATGGTCATGCTATATGCTATATGGATAACATAAAACTAACGACCAAAATAAACAATAATTTCAAGAAATAAATAAAATATATAAAAATATAATCCAATTTATTATGTAGTAATCTTAATAAAAAATTAAACTTTCATATTAAATACAAACGAGAAAAATAATTCAATTTAATTTCTTATTGAAAATATACAAAAATAATAATTATTACAATTAATTGAATTTTGTGTCATCGAGGCCTTGAAAACTTCATTTAGAGTTTCCTCGATTTGCGTTCGCATTCCGGGCGCGTAGCCGGAAAGCTTAAATATGAAAATTTGTGAAAAATGATAAAACATTTAGTTATAAAATGAGTAAATTTGACTTCGATCGACGTTTTGGGTAAATAGATTCGGACCCGTAATTTGACGGTACAGGAGGGTCCGTAGGAAAATATGGGACTTTGGCGTATGCACGGAATCGAATTCCGAGGTCCCGAGCCCGAGAAATGAATTATCAAGGAAAATTATTTTCTAAAATTGTTTAAGAAAATTTGGAATGAAATTTGATTAGAACATGCTAGTATCGGGCCCATATTTTGGTTCCGGCGCCCGGTACAGGTCTTATATATGATTTAAGATGTTTCTACGAAATTTTATGAAAAACGAATGTCATATGACATGATTCGTACTTAAATCGCAAAGTTGATGTTTAAAGAAGTTTTGAGAAAATTTCATCGATCTCGAGATTTAATTTGATGTTCATGATGTTATCTTGATGATTTGATTACACGAATAAGTCTGTAGGATGTTTTTGAGGTTTTGTGTGCATTTGGTTTGGAGTTCTAAAGGCTCGGGTGAGTTTCGGGTTGGTTCCGGGATGTTTTAGGGTTAAAGCCAGAAGTTGCAGGCCTCTGAACCCGCCAGTGCGGTCCGCGGTCAACCTTATGCGGTGCGCGATGTAGGGCTGTGCGGCCTTAGTCAACTTTGTGCGGTCCGCACAGGGGCGCCGCTGTGCGGCCGCAGTCGACTTTGTGCGGTCCGCACAGGACACTGGACTGCAGTATCCTCAGGAAGGGCTGTGCGGCCGTAGTCCATTTTGTGCGGTCCGTACAAGGGGTCTGAGAGGAGTATAACTAGACGGGATTTCCAGTTATTTTCATTTTTTCAAAACCCTATAAACATAAGAGGCGATTTTTCAAACAACCTTTCTTCTCCAAATCAATTGTGAGTCATTTTTAAATAGTTTTCTTCAATCATTAACATCTTTTAACATGATTTCAACTTCAAATCAATGATTTTCATGGGAGAAATTGAATGTTTTGGGTAGAACCTAGGTTTTTCAAAAATTGGGGATTTGGACCTCGATTTGAGGTCCGATTTCAAAATAAATTACATATTTGAGCTCGTGGGGAATGAGTAATCGGGTCTTGGTTTGAACCTCGGGTTTTGACCACGTGGGCCCGGGGGCGATTTTGACTTTTTGGGTATACTTTGGAGAACTCATTTTCATGCATTCAAATTAATTCATTTAGCATTTATTGATGTAATTAAGTAACTTGTGGCTAGATATGAGCGAATTGGCGGAGGAATCAAGGGGTAAATCTATAATTGAAACTTGAGTTGTGTTCGAGGCTTCGAGGTAAGTGTTTGGTCTAACCTTAGCTTGAGGGATTAGGAGTTTTGTTCTATTTGTTATTTGTTTCTTGTTGAGTACGGCGTATAGGCATGGTGACGAGCATCTATACGTTGGTGTCAAGCATGACCGTGAGTCTTATATTGTGATTTTTATGATTTTGTTGTATTATTCATGCCTTGGTGAAGATTTCTATTTGTTGTGTAAAGTTGTGGGAAGAATTGTGACCTATGAACATTGAGGAGCGTTGGCTCCAGTTGTATAACGAATTGTGAAAGTATAAGTGATATTCGAAACTCTAGAGCATTGGCTCTAGTTGTGAAGTGAATTGTAAAGTAAAAGTGAGAAAGAAAAGATATCATTATGTTGCCCCCTTGCCGGGCTATTGTTGAGTTGAGGTTCCCTTGCATTGTGTTCTTAATTGATATTATGGATGCTTAGGTTGATGATTCTCCGTGTTAGATGTTGAAACTAGTTGAGTTATAGTTGAGATAGTTAGGTGTTGTAACAAGTTCGGTTATAGTTGTGGTAGTTAGCTGTTGTAACAAGTTTGGTTATAGCTGTGGTAGTTAGATATTGGAACAAGTTTGGTTATAGATGAGGTAGTTAGGTGTTGTAACAAGTTTGGTTATAGCTGTGGTAGTTAGATGTCGGAACAAGTTTGGTAATAGCTGAGGTGGTTAGGTGTCGGAATGAGGTTGGTTATAGCTGAGGTGCACACCACAACAATATTATATGTGGATCGGGTTTCACGCCGTAACAATATTATATGTGGCTCAGGTTGCACGCCGCAAAAATATTATAAATGGGAGCAGGTGGTACGCCTACCACAAGGTATGAAAAGAAAGTGAAATCTGCCTTTGTTTTCCTTACTCTTGTTAGTGGTTGGATTTTGATTCCTTTATAGTTCTTTTGATAATATACTCTTGCCTGTTATTCCCCGAAGCATGTTTCCCCCTCCCATCTTTACTTGTTTATTTCTACTTTACTTTTCGTTGTATATCATATAATTGTACAGGTTTATTTGGTAGTCTAGTCCTAGCCTCGTCACTACTGCGCCGAGGTTAGGCTAGGCACTTACCAAAACATGGGGTCGGTTGTGCTAATACTACACTCTGCACTCTTTTGTGCAGACTCCAGTGTTGTGGACTTCGGACCGCAGTGAGATTGCTGATTCTTGATCATCAGGCGACCCGAGATAGTCCTGCAGGCGTCCGCAGGCCTTGGCGTTTCCTTCTATCTACTATTCCTGTTTCTTTCTTGCATTTCTAGAGACAATGTTGTATTTATTCCTTTCAGACCCTTTATTTGTAGTATTGTTAGACCGTCTGTGAAACTGTGACACCAGTTCTAGGTAGTCGTGACTCAAACAATTGTATTGGATATTAATGTTTAGATAGATTATTGTTTCTTTCTTCCGCTTGTGTTAAATTCCGCTATTTAAATGTTATTATTTCGAAATTGTTAATGAAAATAAAATGGGTAAAAAGGTAAATTGTGCAATTAATCGACTTGCCTAGCTCGTACTAGTAGGCGCCATCACGATTCCTGAGGGTGGGAATCCGGGTCGTGGCAAGTTGGTATCAGAGCTCTAGGTTATATGGGTCTCACTGTTCACAAACAAGCTTAGTAGAGTCTGAGGGATCGGTACGGAGACGTCCGTATTTATCCCCCAAAGGCTATAGAGTTAGGAAAAGTTTCACTTCTATTCTTTCCTGTCATGCGATTTTGGTCTCTCAGTGCTAAATTGAAACCTCTACTCTTGTCCTTTCACGAATGGCGAGTCTATGTACCGCTTCTTCAGTTGAGCAGTAGCACAGGCCGGTGATAGATCAGCTACGTCTTTGGAGGCTTTGTGGAAGTCGGATAAGTTTCACCAAGCTCTTCACTACTATTTTTAGCGGTGCATCTTCTGAGGATCCCCAAGATTATCTACACAGCTGTCATGAGGTTGTCAGGAACATGGGGATCGTGTAGACCAATGGGGTCAATTTTGCTACTTTTCGCTTGTCTGGATCCGCCAAGACTTGTTGGAGGGATTATTGATTGGCTATACCAGTTAAGTCATCAGCTTCGACTTGAGAACAATTCACGCAGCTATTTCTGGAGAAGTTTCTTCCCATCACTCAGAGAGAGGTCTATCATAGGCAGTTTGAGCGTCCCTAGTAGGGTTCTATGACCGTTACTCAGTACGAGATCAGATTCATTAACTTAGCTCCCCATGCTCTTGTCATACTTCCCACTGTGAGAGAGAGTGAGGAGGTTCATTGAGGGACTCGTCCAGCCCGCTCAGTTAACTGGAGGTGGAGGTAGAGGTATTAGAGGTGGAGGTAAAGGTATTAGAGGTGGAGGTGCAGGTATTGTTCTAGTTTTGCACCATATCTGGTTATGCCTAGTAATTCTTTGAGTGATCCTGTTTATGTGTCTACGCCGGTGGGTGATTCTATTGTAGTAGATCGAGTCCATAATTCATGTATAGTTGTGATTGGGGGTCTTGAGACTCGTGTAGATTTGTTGCTTCTGGACATGGTAGATTTTGATGTTATATTGGGAATGGACTGGCTATCACCTTACCACACTGTCTTGGACTGTCATGCTAAGACTGTGAACTTAGCTTTACTGGGTTTGCCTCGTTTAGAGTGGAGAGGGACTCCTAGTCATTCTACTCGCAGTGTTGTCTCGTGTGTGAAGGCTCAGCGTATGGTCGAGAAGGGGTGTTTGGCCTATTTGGCATATCTTCGTGATTCTAGTGCAGAGGTCCCTTCCATTGATTCTGCACCCGTTGTTCGAAAGTTTCCTGATGTTTTTCCTTCAGACCTGCCGAGTATGCCATCCGACAGGGATATTGACTTTTGCATTGATTTGGCTCGGGCACTCAGCCCATTTCTATTCTGCCGTATCGTATGGCCCCGTCGGAGTTGAAAGTGTTGAAGGAGCAGTTGCAAGACTTGCTTGAGAAAGGGTTTCATTAGACCTAGTGTTTCGCCTTGGGGTGCGCCGGTGTTGTTTGTTAAGAAGAAGGATGGGTCGATGAGAATATGTATTGATTACTGGCAATTAAACAAGGTTACAATCAAGAATAAGTATCCATTGCCGAGGATTGATGATTTGTTTGATCAGCTTCAGGGTTCCAAGGTATTTTCAAAGATTGACTTGAGATCTGGCTACCATCAGTTAAGGATTAGGGCATCTGATGTCCCTAAGACAGCTTTCCGCACTCGGTACAGGCATTATGAGTTCTTGGTTATGTCATTCGGGTTGACAAATGCCCCAATGGCTTTTATGGATTTGATGAACCGAGTGTTCAGGTCTAATTTGGATTTGTTCGTGATAGTCTTTATTGATGATATTTTGATATATTCCCGCAGCCGGGAGGAGCACGAGCAACATTAGAGAGTGGTTCTTCGGACCTTGAGAGATAGTAATTTATATGCTCAGTTCTCAAAGTGTGAGTTCTGGTTGAGTTCAGTTGCATTCATGGGTCATGTTGTATCAGCAACAGGTATTTAGGTGGATCTGAAGAAGATTGAGGCAGTTAAGAACTGGCCCAGACCAGTATCAGCTACAGAGATTCGGAGTTTCCTGGGATTGACAGGCTACTATCGTCGATTCGTGGAGGGGTTTTCATCTATCGTACCCCGATGACCAGGTTGACCCAGAAGGGTGCCCAGTTAAGATGGTCGGATGAGTATGAGGCGAGCTTTCAGAAGCTCAAGACAGCTAACTATGGCACCAGTGTTGGTACTGCCCATAGGATCAGGGCCTTATACAGTTTATTGTGATGCTTCTCGTATTGGGCTTGGTGCAGTGTTGATGCAGGATTGCAAGGTCATTGCCTATGCTTCATGGTAGTTGAAGATTCATGATAAGAACTATCCGGTTCATGATTTGGAGTTGGCAGCCATTGTCACGCATTTAAGATTTGGAGGCTTTATCTGTATGGCCTGGCATGTGAGGTGTTCACGGATCACAAGAGTCTTCAGTATTTGTTCAAGCAAAAGGAGTTGAATTTGAGGCATAGGAGGTAGTTGGAGTTGTTGAATGATTATGATATCACTATCTTATATCATCCGGGGAAGGCCAATATGGTGGTTGATGCTTTGAGTAGGAAGTCAGCCAGTATTGGTAGTCTTGCTTAAATTTCGGTCGGTGAGAGGCCGCTTGCTTTGGATGTTCAGGCTTTGTCCAATCGGTTTGTGAGGTTGGATATCTCTGAGCCTAGTCATGTATTAGCTTGTGCGGTCGCTCGTTCTTCTTTATTGGAGCGTATCCATGATCGGTAGTATAATGATCCCTATTTATGTGTCCTTAGAGACACGGTACAGCGTGGAGGAGCCAAGAAGGTTACCTTAGATGATGATGGAGTTTTGAGATTGCAGGGTCGAGTATGTGTGCCTAATGTGGATGGGCTTCGGGATATGATCTTAGAGGAAGCCCATAGCTCCCGGTACTCTATTCATTTGGGCGCCGTTTAATTAAAGAGAAGGGGCAGCATTATTGGTGGCGTAGAATGAAGAAGGATATTGTGCATATGTGGCTCGGTGTTTGAATTGTCAGCAGGTTAAGTATGAGCATCAGAGGCCTAGTGGTTTATTTCAGAGGATTGATCTTCTCGAGTGGAAGTGGAAGCGGATCACTATGGATTTCGTTGTTGGACTCCCGCAGACTCGGAGGAAATTCGATGTAGTATGGGTCATTGTTGATAGGCTAATCAAGTTAGCGCATTTCATTCCTATGGTAGTCTCCTATTCATCCGAGAGGTTAGCTGAGATATATATCCGGGAGATTGTTCGTCTTCATGGTGTGCCCGTGTCTATCATTTCGGACCGAGGTACACAGTTTACCTCGCATTTCTGGAGAGCAGTTCAGCGAGAGTTGGGTACATAAGCATTTCATCCTCAGACGGACGGGCAGTCCGAGTAGACTATTCAGATTTTGGAGGGTATTCTTCGAGCTTGTGTCATTGACTTTGGAGGTTCGTGGGATCAGTTTGCCTTTAGCAGAGTTTGCCTACAATAATAGCTACCAGTCAAGTATCCAGATGGCTCCTCATGAGGCTTTATATGGTAGGCGGTGTCGATCTCCGGTTGGATTGTTTGAGCCGGAAGAGGCTCGGTTGTTGGGTACGGATCTGGTTCAGGAGGCCTTGGATAAGGTTAGGATTATTCAGGATAGGCTTCGTACATCTCAGTCCAGGCAAAAGAGTTATGCAGACAGCAAGGTTCGAGATGTGTCTTTTATGGTCGGTGAGCGGGTATTGCTCCGAGTGTCACCTATGAAGGGCGTGATGAGATTCGGGAAGAAGGGCAAGCTTAGCCCTAGGTTCATTGGCCCATTTGAGATTCTTGATCGAGTGGGAGAGGTGGCTTATAGACTTGCTTTACCACCGAGCTTATCAGCCGTGCATCCAGTGTTTCATGTGTCCATACTTCGGAAGTATCACGGCGATCCATCCCACGTGTTAGATTTCAGCACTGTCCCGTTGGACAAAGACTTGTCTTATGAGGAGGAGCCGGTAGCTATTCTAGACCGGCAAGTTCGTCAGTTGAGATCGAAGAGTTTTCCTTCTATTCATGTTCAATGGAGAGGTCAGCCTCCTAAGGCATCGACCTGGGAGTCCGAGGCTGATATGCGGGGCCATTATCCCCATCTTTTCCCTGACTCAGGTACTCCCTTCTTCTGTCCGTTCGAGGACGAACGGTTGTTTTAAAGATGGAGATTCTGTGTTGCCGAGGCCTTGAAAACCTCATTTAGAGTTGCCTCGATTTGCGTGTGCAGTCCGGGCGGATAGCCAGAAAGCTTAAATATAAAAATCTGTGAAAAATGATAAAACATTTGGTTATAAAATGAGTAAATTTGACTTCGGTTAACGTTTTAGGTAAACGGACCCAGACCCATGATTTGACGGTCCAGGAGGGTTTGTAGGAAAATATGGGACTTGGGCGTATGCCCGGAATTGAATTCCGAGGTCACGAGCCCAGGAAATGAATTTTCAAAGAAAATTATTTTCTCAAATTGTTTAAGGAAATTTAGAATGAAATTTCATTAGAACATGTTAGTATCGGGCCGTGTTTTGGTTCCAGCACCCGGTACAGGTCTTATATATGATTTAAGATGTTTATGTGAAATTTTATGAAAAACGGATGTCATATGACGTGATTCGGACTTAAATCGCAAAGTTGATGTTTAAAGAAGTTTTGAGAAAATTTCATTGATCTCGAGATTTAATTTGATGTTCATGATGTTATTTTGATGATTTGATTACACAAATAAGTCTGTAAGATGTTTTTGAGGTTTTATGTGCACTTGGTTTGTAGTTCCGAGGGTTCGGGTGAGTTTCGGGTAGGTTCCGGGATGTTTTATGCTTAAAACCAGAAGTTGCAGGCCTCTGAACCCGCCAGTACGGTCCCGGTCGGCCTTGTGTGGTGCGCGGTGTAGGGCTGTTCAACCGCAGTCAACTTTGTGTGGTCCGCACAGGGGCGCTGCTGTGCGGCCGCAGTCGACTTTATGTGGTCCACACATGGCACTGGACTGCAGTATCCTCAGGAAGGGTTGTGCGGCCGTAGTCCATTTTTTGCGGTCCGCACAGGGGGTCTTAGTGGGGAATAAATAGACGAGATTTCTAGTTATTTTCATTTTTTCAAAACCCCATTCACATAAGAGGCGATTTTTCAAACAACCTTTCTTCTCCAAATCAATTGTAAGTTGTTTTTAACTAGTTTTCTTCAATCATTAACATTTTTTAACATATTTCAACTTCAAATCAATGATTTCCATGTGGTCAATTGGGTATTTTGGGTAGAACCTAGGTTTATCAAAAATTGGGGATTTGGGCCTTGATTTGAGGTTCGATTTCAAAACAAATTACATATTTGAGCTCGTAGGGGAATGGGTAATCGGGTCTTGGTTCGAACCTCAGGTTTTGACCACGTGGGCCCGGGGGTGATTTTGACTTTTTGGGTAAAACTTTGGAGAACTCATTTTCATGCATTCAAATTTATTCATTTAGCGTTTATTGATGTAATTAAGTAACTTGTGGCTAGATACGAGCGAATTGGTGGAGGAATCAAGGGGTAAAGCTATAATTGGAACTTGAGTTGTGTTCGAGGCGTCGAGGTAAGTGTTTGGTCTAACCTTAGCTTGAGGAATTAGGAGTTTTGTTCTATTTGCTATTTGTTTCTTGTTGAGTACGACGTATAGGCATGGTGACAAGCATCTATACTTTGGTGTCAAGCATGATCGTGAGTCTTATATTGTGATTTTTATGATTTTGTTGTATTATTCATGCCTTGGTGAAGATTTCTATTTGTTGTGTAAAGTTGTGGGAAGAACTGTGACCTATGAACATTGAGGAGCGTTGGCTCCAGTTGTATAACGAATTGTGAAAGTATAAGTGATATTCGAAACTCTAGAGCATTGGCTCGAGTTGTGAAGTGAATTGTGAAGTAAAAGTGAGAAAGAGAAGAGATCATTATATTTCCCCCTTGCCGGGCTATTGTTGAGTTGAGGTTCCCTTGTATTGTGTTCTTAATTGATATTACGGACGCTCAGGTTGATGATTCTTCGTGTTAGATGTTGAAACTAGTTGAGTTATAGTTGAGATAGTTAGGTGTTGTAACAAGTTCGGTTATAGCTGTGGTAGTTAGCTGTTTTAACAAGTTTGGTTATAGCTATGCTAGTTATATGTTGGAACAAGTTTGGTTATACCTGAGGTAGTTAGGTATTGTAACAAGTTTGGTTATAGATGTGGTAGTTAGATGTTGGAACAAGTTTTGTTATAGCTGAGGTGGTTAGGTGTCAGAATGAGCTGGGTTATAGCTGAGGTGGTTAGATGTCATAACAAGTTTTGTTATAGCTGTTTCTCCCTTGTCGGGACGTATTTACTTATGCAGTCGAATCCCTTGCAAGGATAGTGTAGACCTTATTGATCCCTTATCGGGACTCTCGTTATAATTGTAAATATTATATATGGATCGGGTTGCATGCCGCAACAATATTATATATGGATTGGGTTGCACGCCGCAACAATATTATATATGAATCAGGTTGCATGCCGCAACAATATTATATGTGGATCAGGTTGCACGCCGCAACAATATTATATGTGGATCGGGTTGCACGCCGCAACAATATTATAAATTGGAGCGGGTGGTACGCCTACCACAAGATATGATGAAATGGGAGCGGGTGGTACGCCTACCACAAGATGTAATGAAATGAGAGTGGGTGGTATGCCTACCACAAGATGTAACGAAATGGGAGCGGGTGGTACGCCTACCACAAGATGTGAAAAGAAAGTGAAATCTGCCTTTGTTTTCCTTACTCTTGTTAATGGTTGGATTTTGATTCCTTTATAGTTCTTTTGATAATCTGTTCTTACCTGTTATTCCCCGAAGCATGTTTCCCCTCCCATCTTTACTTGTTTATTTCTGCTTTACTTTCCGCTATATATCATATAACTGCACAGATTTATTTGGTAGTCTGGTCCTAGCCTCGTCACTACTTCGCCGAGGTTAGGCTAGGCACTTACCAGAACATGGGGTCGGTTGTGCTAATACTATACGCTGCACTCTTTTGTGCAGACCCCAGTGTTGTGGACTTCGTACCGTAGTGAGATTGCTGATTCGTGATCATCAGGCAACCCGAGATAGTCCTGCAGGAGTCCGCCGACCTTGGCGTCTCCTTTTATCTACAATTCCTGTTTGTTTCTTGCATTTCTAGAGACAGTGTTGTATTTATTCCTTTCAGACCCTTTATTTGTAGTATTCTTAGACCGTCTGTGAAACTGTGACACCAGTTCTAGGTAGTCGAAACTCAAACAGTTGTATTAGGATATTAATGTTTAGATAGATTATTGTTTCTTTCTTCCGCTTGTGTTAAATTCCGCTATTTAAATGTTATTATTTCGAAATTGTTAATGAAAATAAAATGGGTAAAAAGGTAAATTGTGCAATTAATTGGCTTGCCTAGCTTGTATTAGTAGGTGCCATCACGACTCCCGAGGGTGGGAATCCGGGTCGTGACACAAACAAGGTCCGAAAAATAAATACAACACTGTTTCTTAAATACGTAAATGAAACAGGATGAAAGGATAGAGGGAGACGCCAGGGGCTGTGGATGCCTGCAGGACTACCTTGGATCTACGGATGGACTGCAGGCAGCAACCCCAAGCTAAGGTCCAAAAGTTGTTGCACCGGGATCTGCACATAGTGCAGGGTGTAGTATCAGCACAACTGACCCCATGTGATGGTAAATGCCTAGCCTAACCTTGGCGAAGTAGTGAAGAGGCTAGGACCAGACTACCAAATAAATCTGTGTAGTTAAATCATATACCGCAGAAAAATAAAAGCAGGAATGTATAGTTAAGAATGGGAGAGGAACATGTTGCGGGGAAACATCAAATGATAATAGAAGGACAACAAGTAAATACAAGGAACACCATAACTCAATTATCAACAAGAATTAGAAATCAAACAAGTGCACGATATCTCCCTTTGTACCTTTACTCTCGTCCTCACCATAAGAATCAATATAATCTGCACGGCATAACCCTTCGTGCTTTTACTCTCGTCCTCACCATAAAATAAATATAATTGGCACGGAACTGTACATTGTGCGGCACGACATCACCCTTCATGCTTTTACACTCTCCCTTACAAAATCATACACGGCATCACCCTTCGTGCTTTAACACTCTCTCACCAAAACAGTGCACAGCATCACCCTTCGTGCTTTAACACTCTTTCTCACCCAAACAACAATCACAAAAAATAAGGGCAAGGAAATAAATGAAATCACAATAAAATCCAGACAAGGAACAATATTACAACAATCAAATCCTGGAAAGGAAATAATATCAAAATATCAACATCCCGGCAAGGGAGATAGCATTAAAAGCAACAACATCCCAGCAAGGGAGACAATATAATAATCCTCTTCTCTTTTTCACACTTACTTCACAACTTGAGCCAATGCTCTATAAGGTTCAATTGCCAATTATACCTCCACAATTCATTATACAACTTGAGCCAATGTTCTTCAATATTCAAATACCACTATTACTTCCACAAGCTCTGCTCAACAATAGAAATCATCACATAAGACATGAACAATACAAACAGAGTCACATTTATAATAGTATAAGACTCAGGGGCATGCTTGACACCAACGTATAGATACTCGTCACCATGCCTATACGTTGTACTCCACAAATAACACATAGCAAATAGGATACAACTCCTAATCCCTCAAGCTAAGGTTAGATCAAACACTTACCTCGATGCCACGAACACAATTCAAGTCTCAACTATCGCTTTACCTCTTGATTCCACCATCAATTCGCTCGTATCTAGCCACAAGTTACTTAACTATATCAATTAATGTTAAATGAATCAATTCCAATGCATGAAAATAGGTTTTCTAAAGTTTTTCCCAAAAAGTAAAAAATCGCTCCCGAGCCCACATGGTCAAAACTTGAGGTTCGAACCAAAACCTGATTACCCATTCCCCCACGAACCCAAATATACAATTTGTTTTGAAATCGAACCTCAAATCAAGGTCCAAATCCCCAAAACTTGAAATAACCTAGGTTCTACCCAAAATACTCAATTTACCCCATGAAAACCTTTGATTTGAGTTGAAATCATGAGAAACAATGTTAAAGATTTATAAAAACAAGTTAGAAATGACTTATAATCGATTTGGAAGAGTACTTGTCTTTGAAAAATCGTCCAAGAGAGTTTATGTTTTGAAAAGGTTTGAAAAATGAAAGATTTTCGGGTAAGTCATGAATTTGCAGGTCGCAGATGTCGCAATTGCGACCAGGGTTTGCAATTGCGAACCCTTCAGGACCTGCTACACTCGCATTTGCGACCACTGTTCGCAATTGTGAACTCGCATTTGCGACCAAGGGGGTGGGCCTCTTCGCATTTGCAAAGAAATGATCGCATTTGCAATCAGCCCTGCCCAAGCCTTTTCTCGCATTTGCGAGCTAGGCTTCGCAAATGCGAAGCCTGCAGACCTACAACATACCAACTAAAAACCTGCAACTTCCTAAGTCTAAATTTCACTCCGAGGCCTATCCAAAACTCACCCGAGCCCTCGAGGCTCCAAACCAAACATGTACACTAATCCAAAAATATCATACGGACTTACTCGTTCAACCAAATCATGAAAATAACATGTAAAACTATGAATTAAACCTCAAAACTCATCATTTTCATCAATAACACTTAAAGTTCATAACTCTTCAACCGGAGGTCCAAATCACGTCAAATATTTGCGAAGCCTGCAGACCTACAACATACCAACTAAAAACCTGCAACTTCCTAAGTCTAAATTTCACTCCGAGGCCTATCCAAAACTCACCCGAGCCCTCGAGGCTCCAAACCAAACATGTACACTAATCCAAAAATATCATACGGACTTACTCGTTCAACCAAATCATGAAAATAACATGTAAAACTATGAATTAAACCTCAAAACTCATCATTTTCATCAATAACACTTAAAGTTCATAACTCTTCAACCGGAGGTCCAAATCACGTCAAATAAACTCTATTTTTCACCAAATTTCACAGTTATCATTTAAATACTTTAAAAAGTTTGTACCGGGCTCTGGAACCAAAATACGAGCCCGATAACAATGGTTTCAAACATTAATTCTTTTCTTTATTTCATAAATAATTCAGCAAAATAATTTCTTTCAAAATTGATTTCTAAGGCTTGGGACCTCGGAATTCATTTTCGGGCATATGCCCATGTCTCATATTTTACTGCGGACCTCCCGAGATCATCGAAACACAGATCCGGGTCCGTTTTCTTAAAATATTGACCAAAGTCAACCATAATCAAATTTTAACTCTATAAATTTCTATTTCTCATATTTTCAGATAAAAGCTTTCCGGATATACGTCCGGACCATGCACGCAAATTGAGGTGAGGTAAAAAGGAGGTTTTAAGGCCTTGGAACACTGAATTTATTTCTAAAACAAGTGATGACCTTTTGGGTCATCACAGTATAATAGATAAACACTCAATGAAAAAATTAAAATATTGTAGAACAAAAACTAATGTATAGAGAGGAAAATAGATATAATGTGATTTTATTCACATTTTAAATTTATTTGATAAAATTAAGTAAATAAATAATACTAAAAATAGTATTGATAAATTTAAATATCGACATAATATGAGAAAGTCATATAGGATAAAGTCAAGTTAAATTTCAAGAGTAATACAAAATTATATTCATTATATTATTTTAAACTGATAATTTATTAAAAATTCATACGTCAATTTTAATAATATTAAATAATGGATGATACAATTAGATAAGCAAGGGAAAAAAAGAAATAAAATATAAATTTGTAAAAAAATAATAAAAGGCTTATCTCTTTATACTTTTGATGAATTTAAAATTATAATTTAGTAAAAAGATATTACATTATTTAAATTTTCAGTAATCTACAAAATGAGAAAACTAATCAAATATTACAGTATAAAAGAATGTACAAAAAAGGGGATAAAGATAATTTTATAATAATTATAATTTAAATTAATTAAAAAATAATAGGTAGATAATAACACTCAAAAAAATTATTGATCAATTTAGATAATTGAAGAATTTTGAACACACACACACACACACATATATATATATATATATATATATATATATATACACACATTATTTCAAGAGTAAGAAAATATATATCTATGTTATATTAAAAGAGAAGTAGTATCAAATATTAAGCCAATTGACAAGTTAATAAAAAGTCACATTAGTAAATGTATAGTACTAAGTTATACCTGCTAATTTAATAAAGAATAAATCAGGAATAACCACAATAGAATCTCACGAGTGGGGTCAAGGGAGGGTAGAGTTTATGTAGACCTTACCTCTAATCTGGAGGGGTAGAGAGGTGTCACAACCCCAATTTCCTCAGTAGGATGTCGTGACGGCACCTAGTCTCTAAAACTAGGTAAGCCTAATAAACATGCGGAAGTAATTGAAACAATAATTTAAAATTCTCAAAACCCAACAATATATATAAGGAAAAATCTCTACAGCTCAGTGCATATACAATAGCCCAAAATCCGGCAAAATACAAGTCGCAATATCTTTGACAATATCGAAGTCATTCTATACAACTGTATCTAGTAAAAAAGGAAAAAAATAAAAATGGATAAAAGGGGCTCCGAGGCCTGCGGACGCGGACAAGTGTACCTTGAAGTCTCCAAATGCAAACACAGCTCACTAGTGCCGGGACTGATAGGAGGTACATGGATCTGCACAAAAAGATATGCAGAAGCATAATAAGAACACATCACAATGGTACCCAGTAAGTGCCAAGCCTAATCTCGATAGAGTAGTGACGAGCTCAGGTCAAGGCCCTACTGAAAATAATAAGAAACAGGTCGAAAGATTTAACAATATAATAATAATGACAATGGATATAAAACAAGTATGGAGTATACCAAAAGTTAACTACACGGAATCAAGGAAAATAATACATCACGGAAGGAAACAAGGATTTAAACATGTTAAGGCAACAAAACCACCAAAGACAAGTATAGCAAATAGAGAAAGATCAACAAGAGTCATTACCGAGGTACTGCATCGAAGTCCCAAATCACAAGAATAACTCACAATCTTTCCTTATATTACTGCAGGAGCCTTTACATTTAGTTTTCAAAATAATTTTTCCCGAAATAGAATCCCGCATTATACCGACCTTATCACACCGCATGACTTCTAGTAGTTCCCCTACCAGCCACGCGTATCAATATCATAATGTATCACAAATCGAACCTCAAGTGCCCAAAATCATAACTTTCCAGAGAAACCAAATAATAAAAGAATTTCACACTAAAGAGCCCACGACTCAACCATAATGTACACAAAATCTCAACAATAACAACTGAAAGTGAATAACTCAATAGAATAATATTTCACAACTTAACACCTTGCCTCATTAGAAATCACAGTCTTTGCAACTCATTACCAATTGCAACAACTAGATATTTCCAAGAATAACACTTCAAATAAAGAGTTCAACAATTAAATAATAAATACGAAATAAAGGAAACAAGAGCTTCAACTAAACATGTAGAGCAAATAGCACGTAAGAGATAAGACAAGTAGAGCATGTTAAATTATACTAATGATGATGAAGATAGCATGTTAAGATAACTCAATTAAGGCATGAAAGGAATCTACGTAGTTAAAACTGGTAATTTCCACATTTAGACCGTATACATACTCGTCACCTTGCGTACATGGCTTACACACATCACAGTTATCACAAACAACATCAATCCTAAGGTGTAATTTCCCCACACAAGGTTAGGCAAGTCACCTATCTCAAATCATGCTAAATCAATCCTCTAGTAGGCCTTTCCCTCGATTATCCAACTCCGAACGGAGAGAATCTAGTCAAAACAATTTCATACTATAAATATAACTATAAGAAACAAATTCAAAAAATCAAATTATAATCTTTGCAAAACATTAAAAAGTCAACCCAGACTCGCGCCTCGAAACCCAACAAAAATTACAAAATCTGAAAATCATTCGATAACAAGTCTAACCAACAAGAATTACTCAAATCGTCTTTCAAACTCATAAATTTAGTCTAGGAAGTTTTTACCATTTTATTTCCTAATTTTCAACTCCAAAACACTAATTAAATTATGAAATTAATAATAGATTCTTGTAAATTAACCTAAACTGAGTTAGTATTCCTTACCCCAAAAATTTTCTTGAAAAACCTTCAAAAAATTGCCTCCCACCGAGCTCTCTAAGTCCAAAAATGGATTATGAATCAAAACCTCAAAAATTCCTTTTTTCTGTCCAACAAATCCATTTCTGCAGCCTCTTTGTCGCTTCTACGACACCGCACCTGCGGAAAAACCATCACATGTGTGGATTCCACTTGAATCCAGAAGTTCTGCTTCTGCGGACCATGGCTCCCTGTCACGACCCCGGTTTGCCCTCCATGAACCATTGTGACGGCACCTAGTCTCTACGACTAGGTAAACCTAATTTGCGAAAGAAAAACCAAAATTTGTGGTAGTAAATAATTTAAAACAGAGATAAAGTAGTAAAAGTGTTTAAATATGCAGCTCGGCATACACCATGTTTAACTCTCAATACCAAACATAAATCCAAAACCCGGAAACCCAAGAATCGCAAGCTATGATCAATACTACATAGCTCTAACTCCAGAATGTCTAATAAGAACAGGAAGGTACAGAAGGGCTAAATACTAAAAGCAGGAATAGAAAGTGACTTCTCGGTCTGCGGACGCGGCAGATGTACCTCGAAGTCTCTAGAGCGGTCGTCTCCCTCAAGGATAGTAGACTTGATCAGCGGTACCTGGATCTGCACATGAAAAACATGCGCAGAAGAGGCATGAGTACACCACAGCGGTACTCAGTAAGTGCTAAGCCTAAACTCGGTTGGGTAGTGACGAGGAAGTTTGGGTCGTACTGAGGTTAAATAAAATATAAAGATCAACAATATAGAATGTAACAGTATAAATAAGTACCACAGTAAAATAACACAGGATGAACAGAACAACAACAACTATACAGAATAAGGTAAACATGGGAAGGAAATACAGCTAAGCACCAATAGTCACAATTGGGGATCTCCCAAGATACCGTCCTGTAGTCCCATCTTTACATATCCAGTGAATCGCTCGGGATACCGTCCCGTAGTCCATCATATATATAGTCCATCATATATATGTCCAAAGGTTCTCCCGAGATCCCGTACCGTAGTCCAACTATCAATGCGCGGGGATATACCGGAATCCCGATCTGTAGTCCCAAATGTAAATACCCAGTACTAGGGGAATCTACCGGGTGCATTCCCGTAGTTCCATATAACTGTGCAAGGGGATCTACCAGGAATCTAACCTGTAGTCCCAAAGTAAATGTGCAGGGAGATCTACCGGGAATCTAACCCATATTCCCAAAGTAAATGTATAAGGGGATCTAACGGGAATCTAACCCGTAGTCCCAAAGTAAACAGACAAGGGAGATCTACCGGAATCCCACATCCGTAGTGCCAAAATAAATACACAGCAACAACATGAAGATATACAGAAATGACAAAATTTCATATTAAGGCAATAAGTGATTCTAGCCTAGCATGCTGCACAGAATTCAAGTAAGGTAGGTTGAATCAAATAAAGCAAATTAAGTCACTCAAACATGCTTTCCTAAGCTAACAACAGGCTTAATAGTGCAAGAAATAAAAACAGGAAAGGAAACATACTAGTAATTACTTAAGAAAACTGGATTTCCAACAATTAGCACAAGTACACACTCGACACCTCACGTACAAGGCATTTCAATTACCAAATATGCCAATCCTAAGGGGAAGGTCCCACACACAAGGTTAGACAAGCCACTTACCTCGAACTGGTTCAAAATCAACCCAACATCACGTCTTTGCCATGAATACTCGACTCCAAATGGTCCAAATCTATTCAATTCATTTGCATAATATAAATAACACTTTAAGTAACTGATTATACAATTAAATTCGAAGTTAGTACGCGAAATTATGTAAAATAACTAAAATGCCCCTCGGGCCCACGTCTCAGAATCAGGTGAAATTTACATTTTCAGAAACCTCGTACTCTCACGAGTTTATACATAACAAGAACACTGAAATCGGAGTCCAAATAGCCTCTCAAATCATCAATTAAAGGTCTCTTACACTGAAGCCCTAATTACCCATTTTTACCAAATTTCTCACCACTAATTAGGTCTTTAATCACATAAGAATGAGTTATGAAGTCGAGGACATTACCTCCAAGCGATTCCCCTTTGTTTTCCTCAAAAATCTCTCTCAAAAGCTTCAAACCCGAATGAAAATGGTGAAAGAATCCCTCAAATTCGCGAAGGCAACTATTTATATGTTCTGCTCAGCGATTTTCGCATTTGCGGCTACGTACCGTTTCTGTGGAACACATGTCGCATCTGCGACTTTCACTTAACAAGCCAGCTTCTGCATCTGCGACTCTAAATTCGTAGATGCGATACCACTTCTGCGGTAATTCTACCGCTTCTGAGGTTCCTGAAGAAAGGACCAAAATCAACACGTGGTATATCTGGCATAGCCAGCGTCACGATTTTGGCATGACAATCAAGAATAGTATAATGGGGCGACAACTAGTCCGTGCCTAAGATAATATCGAAGTCAACTATACTGAGTAACAATAAATTGGCTCTGGTCTCAAAACCACGAAGAGCAACCAAACACGACCGATAAACGCGGTCCACAACAAGAGAATCTCCCAAAGGAGTAGAAACATAAACAGGGGAACTCAAAGAATCCCAAGGTACACTCAGATGTAGAGCAAAATAAGAAGACACATTAGAGTAAGTAAAGCCTGGATTGAATAGAACTTATGCATCTTTGTGGCAAACAGGTATAATACCTATGATGACAGAATCGGAGGCAACAGCCTCGGTACGGGTAGGAAGGGCATAGTATCTGGCCTGGCCTCCCCCTCTAGGGCGACCTCTACCTCCCCGACCTCCACCTCTAATTGGATGAGCAGGTGGGGTAGCAAGTAGAGCTGTAACCATAGCTTGAGAACTCTGCGGGGCATGTTGTGGCTAGGAAGTCTGTGGAGGTGCACCCTTCCCAAGTCTGGGGCAATCCCTCACCATATGACGTGTGTCACCACACTCAAAATAAGCTCTAGGAGGACGTGGTTGCTGTGACTGGCTAGGACCAGGTCTGCTGGACTGACCTCTGAAAACACCCCGCGCCGGAGGCGCGCTAGAAATCGGAGGTGCATAATAAGGCTCCTAAGACCTAGGAGGAGCTGGAATACCACTGGCTAGTGGAAGAGCTGAATGAACAAGGCGACTCACATAACCCCTTCCATGACGACCTGCAGCTGGGGTACGGGAACCCGAATAGTGGACCGACTTTCGAGACCTCTTGGCCTCCCTCTCCTCTTTTTCCCTAGCATACATACCCTCAATCCTCCTAGCAATGCTCACCACCTGCTGGTAAGAAATATCCATCTCCAACTCATGAGCCATGCTAGATCTGATGCTGGGAATAAGGCCTTTAATAAACTGGCGAACCCTCTTGCGGACAGTAGAAACAAAGGCTGGTGCATGTCTAGCCAAGCTGGTGTAACGGACATCATACTCTGAAATAGTCATAGAACCCTGACACAAATGCTCAAACTCTATGCGTCATGCGTCCCTAAGGCTCTAAGGAACATACTCCCTCAGGAACATATCTGAAAACTGAGCCCAAGTCAGTGAAGCAGCCTCATCTAGACTGTCTAACTCATAGGTGCGCCACCACTCATAGGCGGCTCCTCGAAGTTGGAAGTTAGTGAAAGAAACCCTACTCGATCCTGATATACTCATGGTACGGAGAATGCCATAACAGTCATCAAGAAATCCCAGAGCATCCTCCGATGCTATACCACTAAATACAGGAGGCTTGTACTTCTTGAACCTCTCAAGCCTCAACTGCTCATCCTCGGAAGCAGCTGCCCTATCCTCGGGCTGAGCTGCCATTGTAGGAGGTACAAGAATAATCTCAAGACCTACTCAACATGCACTAGCTGCTCAGGAGTGCGGGCGGTGGGAGTCTGTGCTCCTCCCCCAGCCTAAGATGTAGTTGCAACAAGGGGAAGCAACCCTTCCTGAGCCAAAGTGGTGTACATGCTCATGACCTGTGCCAAAGTATCCTGAAGAGCTGGAGTAGTAGTAGCAGTAGGCATGTCAGGTTCCTGGACTCCAGCTGGATCCACTGGTGGTACCTCGGCAGCAGCTCGCGAAGGTGCCCTGGTTGTACCACGTGTGTGTCCTCGGCCTCTACCCCGGCCCCGGCCTCTGACGGTTGCACTAGGGGGCGTGGGTGCCTGATCGTCTCGGGTAGCACATGTTCTCACCATCTGTGAGTGAATAGAAGACAGAAGTTTAGAATTGTGATGTCAAGATACCGCACGATAAGGAAATCAAATGAAGTGAAATTTTTCCTAATAGTTACATAGCCTCTCGTAGATAAGTACGGATGTCTCCGTACCGATCAGCGCGACTCTAATAAACCAGCTTGTGATCCATGACTCATATGAACCTAGAGTTTTGATACCAACTTGTCATGACCCCAGTTCGCCCTCCGTGAACAATCGTGACGGCACCTAGTCTCTATGACTAGGTAAGCCTAATTTGCGGAAGAAAAACCAAAATTTGAAGAGTAAACAATTTAAAATAGAGATAAAGCAGTAACAGTGTTTCAATGTGCCACTCGGCATACACCATGTTTAAATCTCAATACCAAACATAAATTCATGACCGGAAACCCATGAATCACAAGCTAAGATTACTACTACATAGCTCTAACTCCGAAATGTCTAGTAAGAATAGGAAGGTACAGAAAGGCTAAATACTAAAAGCAGCAATAGAAAGGGACTTCTCGGTCTGCGGATGCGGCAGATGTACCTCAAAGTCTCTAGAGCGGTCTCCTCCCTCAAGGATAGTAGACTTGATTAGTGGTACCTGGATCTGCACATGAAAAACATGCGCAGAAGAGGCATGAGTACACCACAGCGGTACTCAGTAAGTGCCGAGCCTAAACTCGGTTGGATAGTGACGAGGAAGGTCAGGGCCCTACTGAGGTTAACTAAAATATAAAGATCAACAGTATAGAATGGAACAGTATAAATAAGTACCGCAGTAAAATAACACAGGATGAACAAAACAGCAACAACTATATATAACAAGGTAAACATGGGAAGGAAATACAGCTAAGCACCAATAGTCACATTTGGGGATCTCCTAGGACACTGTCCTGTAGTCCCATCTTTACATATCCAGTGAATCTCCCGGGATACCGTCCCGTAGTCCATCATATATATGACGGACCAACTCGAGGCCAAAAATAACATCAAACAACATTGATTCTACAAATCGTAACCCAAATTCAAGCCTATGCAACTATGAAATTCTGAATTCTAAAACCAATGCTGATTTATACCAAAACAACTCCGATTGACTCCAAATTTTTCACTGCAGTCATACATGATATTACGGACCTATTACAACTTTCAAAATCGGGATCCAACCTCGATAGTAATAAAGTCAACTCTCGATCAAACTTTCCAAATTTTTCATTTTCCAACTTTCGCCAATTCACACTAAAACAACCTACGGACCTCCAAATCAATATCCAAACATGATCCTAAGTCCAAAATGGAGCTATTGGAACCATCAAAACTCGATTCCTGAGTCATCTACACGAAATTCAAACTACGATCAACTCTTCCAATTTAAACCTCCAACTTAGGGACTATGTATCCCATTTCACTTTGAAACTCACCCGGAACCAACCTTAACCACCCCGACAAGTTACATAACCAAAATATATAGGGGATCAGGGCAAAAGTACTCAAAATGACAAGATGGGTTGTTACATCCTCCTCTTCTTCAAACAAATGTTCGTCCTCGAATGAGTATAGAGACATACATATAGTGGTGAAAAGATGAGGATAATGGCTACACATATCATGCTCGGCCTCCCAAGTCGCCTCCTTGACTAGTTGACCCCTCCACTTAACCTTCACTAAAGCAATGTTCTTCGACCTCAACTTTCGGACCTACCTATCCAAAATGGCCCTCGGCTCCTCAACATAAGACAAATCCTTGTCCAACTGGACTGAGCTGAAATACGACACATGAGACGGATCATCGTGATACTTCCAGAGCATAGAAACATGGAATACTGGATGAACTGTAGCTAGATAAGGTGGTAGTGAAAGCACATAGGCCACCTCTCCAATCTTCCCAAGTATCTCAAAAGGCCCGACATGTCTAGGGCTTACCTTGCCCTACTTTCCGAACCTCATAACACCCTTCATGGGCAAAACCTAGAGCAAGACTCGCTCCCAACCATGAATGCAACATCATGAACATTCATCTGTATAACTCTTCTGTCTAGATTGAGCTGTACGAAGTCGATCCTGAATCAATTTAACCTCTTCCAAAGCATCCTGAACCAAGTCTGTACCAAATAACCTAGCCTTACCTGGCTCAAACCAACCCACCGGAGACCGGCACCTCCTCCAATACACAGCCTAATATGGAGCCATATGAATGCTCGACTAGTAGATGTTGTTGTAGGCAAACTCCGCAAGCGGCAAGAACTAATCCCAAGAACCCCAAACTCCATCACATATGCACGAAGCATATCCTCCAATATCTAAATAGTGCACTCAGACTGTCCATCCGTCTGAGGGTGAAATGATGTACTCAACTCAACCCATGTGCCTAACTCATGTTGTATGGCCCTCCAGAACAGTGATGTAAACTACGTGCCCCAGTCAGTGATGATGGATATTGGCACGCCATAAAGCCTGATAATCTCGCGAATATAAACCCGAGCAGTTGCTCTGAAGAATAAGTAGTCACCACTGGAATGAAATGAGCCAACTTGATCAACCTATTCACAATCACCCAAACTGCATCGAACTTGCTCTGAGTCCATGGGAGCCCAAAAACAAAATCCATAGTAACTTGCTCTCATTTCCACTCTAGAATCTCTAGCTTTTGAAGCAATCCACCTGACTATTGATGCTCATACTTCACCTGCTAACAATTTACGCATCGGGCTACATACTCCACGATGCCCTTCTTCATTCTCCTCCACCAATAGTGCTTCCTCAAGTCTTGATACATTTTTACAGCACCCGAATGAATGGAGTACTGTGAACTATGAGTCTCCTGGAGAATCAACTCATGCAAACCATCTATATTGGGCAGACATAGCTGCCATGCATCCGTAATACACTGTCATCCCCAATAGTGACCTCCGTGGCATCGCCGTGCTGAACCGTGTCCTTAAGGACAAGCAGATGAGGGTCGTCATACCTCTATGATACGATCATAGAGAGAAGACCGAGAAACCACACATGCCAAAACTCGACTTGGCTTTAAAACATCCAATCTAACAATTGGTTGCCAAGGTCTGAACATCCAATGCTAATAGCATCTCCGCTGCCAGTAAATATGCTAAACTGTCCAAGCTCTCCGCATTGCGACTCAAGGCATTGACCACCATGTTGGCCTTCTTAGGATGATATAGAATGGTGATATTATAGTTCTTAAGCAACTCTAACCACCGCCCATGCTGCAAGTTAAGATTCTTTTATTTGAATAGATGTTGTAGACTCCAATGGTTGGTGTAGACCTCACAAGGGACACCATATAAATAGTACCGCCAAAACTTCAAGGCATGAACAATAGCTGCTAACTCAAGGTTGTGGACAAGATAATTCTTCTCATGTACCTTCAATTGTCTAGACGCATAGGCAATCACCCTACCGTCTTGTATCAACACCGGGCCATGGTTAATATGCGACGCATCACAACAAATAGTATAAAACCCCGAGCCCATAGCCAACACCAACTCTAGGGCTGTAGTCAAAGCAGTTCTGAGCTTTTGAAAGCTCTCGTCACACTCCTCGGTCCACCTAAATAGAGCACCCTTCTGGGTCAATCTGGTCATAGGTGTAATAATATATGAGAAACCCTCTACGAATCAACGGTAATACCACGCCAAACCAAGAAAACTATGGATCTCTGTAGCTGAAGACGGTTTGGGCTAGCTTTGCACTGCTTCAATCCTCTTCGGATCTACCTTAATCCCCTAACTCGACACTACATGGACCAAAAATACCACTGAATCAAGCCAAAATTGACACTTTGAAAATTTTGCATACAACTTCTTTTCTCTCAAGGTTTGGAGCACGGTCATCGAGTGTTACTAATAATCTTCCCAGCTCCGAGAGTACACCAAGATGTCGTTAATAAACATAATGATGAATGAGTCAAGATAGGGCTGGAATACCTTATTCATCAAGTGCATGAATGTTGTTTGGGCATTGGTCAGCCCAAATGACATCACAACGAACTCGTAATGACCATATAGAGTCCTGAAGGTAGTCTTCGAGATATCTAGCTCCCAAATCTTCAACTAATGATAGCCTGAACGTAAGTCAATCTTTGAGAACACTTGGACACTCTGTAGCTGATCAAATACATCATCAATGTGTGGCAATGGATACATGTTCTTCACTGTAACCTTGATCAATTGCGATAATCAATACAAATGTGCATAGAACCATCCTTCTTATTTACAAAAAAGATTAGAGCACCCCAAGGTGACATACTTCGGCCGAATAAAGCCCTTATCAAGCAACTCTTGCAACAGCTCCTTTAATCTTTCAGCTATGCTAGGGCCATACATAGAGTAGAATGGAAATGGGCTGAGTGCCAGATAACAAATCAATACCAATATGGATATCCCTGTCGGGCGACATGCTTGGAAGATCTACTGGAAATATATTGGGATAATCCCTTACTACCGAAACTGACTCAATGGCAGGAGTATCAACACTGGCATCTCTCTCGAAGGCTAGATAAGCATTACATCCCTTCTTAACCATCCTTTGAGCCTTAAGAAATGAGATAACCCTGCTAGGAACGTAATCTAATGCACCACTCCACTCTATCTGTAGTAAACCTGGTATAGCCAGCGTCACAGCCTTGGCATGACAATTGAGAATAGCATGATTGGGTGACAACCAATCCATGCCCAAAATAATATCAAAATATACCATACTGACCAATAGTAGATTGGCTCTAGTCTCAAAACCACCAAGAACAACTTAACACGACCGATACACATGGTCAACAACAATAGAATCTCCCACAGGTGTGGACACATAGATAGGAGAACTCAAAGAACCACGGGATATACCCAAGTATGGATCAAAGTAAGATGATACATAGGAATAAGTGGAGCCTAGATCAAATAAGACTGATGCATCTTGTATGCGGTAAAATCAGGGGGGCCTATTTCTCGTCGTTAAGGTATATTCGGGAAGTCATGTCAGTATCTCGAGGCCGCATGATTACGATCGAGATCCCTCCCTAGAGGTTCGTCCGTGACCCAAAAAAGATTCCGAGGATAGGGAATTTTTCCGCGACCCAACGAAGGTTCCGAGGACGGGGGATTCCCTAGGTGAGCAGCTAGAATCAGTAAATGCTAGTACCATGCCTAGCCATCCCATCCCTGTATTTTTACATACAATGCACTCTATACTATGTGGTATTCCCTCTCCTATATAAGGGGAATCCATGCCACTTTGTAAAAAGATAATGTTGCTCCATTTCTCCATAAGTGCGATAATATCGCTCTTTCTCTCTCTCTCTCTCTCCCTCTCTCTTTCTCTCTCTTTTCTTTCTAACTTGCTCGTTCTCACTGGCCCAAGGCCACTTTAACATTTATCGCTTTCTTGCTTTTTCTTCATTATATTGCTTGGTATTGGCCATAAAGAGCCTTGTTTAATCATATCCTTAACTGTTGTCCTATTCCCGACTTCCCCCGATAGCTCGAGCTCGACCATGGAATCGACCGCGAGGTCCCCCATCGACCAATCCTATATTCGGGTAGCAGACCCCTCAGTTTGATTACTGCCTCGTTTTAGCTTGCATTTAATCATTAAACTCCACATTCTTAGCATCATCTTCTCTAACAAGTAGCATAAAAATAGATCACGTATTTTTAGAATCCCATTTACAAATTTAATTGTTGTTACCATTTTCACGATAAACAGTTTGGCCCCCACCGTGGGGCTAAAAATAATAGTGATTATTTTCTTGCTGGTGTCATTGCACAAACGCGAGTTATCTTTCACACTTTTTCTTGTCCAAAGATCTCTTGATTTCAGGTCAAAATGTCTAGCTCGGTAAACATAGTTGAGAACAACTACCTCAAAAATCACGGTGAAAACGGTGTGGTTGTTCCAGTGGTTGGCGCGATGCCGTAGAACCCTGATAATGCATCTGGGCTGATTCCAACGCACGCGGGTTCGCAAGGCGCGTAGAAGGTCAACGAAGCCCCGCACACCGATTGGAGCATATAGCACATCGATCGATAGGAAGCCTAACAAACCCCGACTTGAGAAACATAGGAAGTTAGTCTTATGATATTTTTAAAATGTTGTCGGCATAACAGTTGGCCACCACTCAGTTGCAAAGCCATCCTAAGACTCCCATCACAGTAACGCCGGAAATAGCCCCCATGCCGAACGAACATCCGAGGGATCAAGCAATAACGGATCAGTAATAGACCCTGCCATAGCAAAGATACTTGGGTATCTCTCCAAGAGGATCGAGTCAGGTTTGTGGAAGTTCATTCAACAGTCATCCCCCGAGGAAGCGGTCCCGGAACCCGTTTCATGGAAGTCCGAAATGCTAGAACTCTCCAAGTACGACAGGACCTCGGATCCTAACGAGCGCACCACCGCTTATACATGCACGGGAAAAGGTAGCAACCTTCAAGATGACGAGTTCGAGCCCGTCTCGTTGAAGAAGTTCGAGGAAACACTCTCAAAAGGAACCATGATGTGGCGCCATAGCCCAGTGCCTAACCTCACAAACTCGCTTACCGTACCAGCAGATTCATCTACAGAGTCACACGTCAATGCCATCGAGGAAGCAACGGGAGAGCCAGACACATCTGAGGCTGAACAAAGGGAGAATGAAATGCCACAAGAAGTCGTGCCTCATTCCCTGACAGAACGAATGAGATCGCCCCCGGTTTCGGATGACTGAGCAACACAGGCCTTCGCCCGAAGCCTAAACAAACCATGCCCAATGACTTCAGGGCAATTCAAATGAAGCTTGATTAGATACCCAGCCGAGATCTAGTCGGATGCTTGTACCTGGCACCAGCCACGAATCAGGGCCGTGGAGGACCATCCGGGAGCCTCCTCGGGTTCGGTATACCCAAGCAGGCTCCCAGAAAAGAAACTAATGTCAAACAGATGGATGTATTATCCATGCACCGCGGATAGGAGGAACACCCCAAGATGCAATCTGCCTTGCAACGATCGGGAAATGGCTCGAGGGCAACATATCAAGGAATCTTCAGCAAAGTTAATTTGATGAGGCATGGCCGGCAGGGGCACCCCACCCAGCAGATTACAATTTCAGCATTGCTATACCAAACATCATGATCACCATAAGCGAAACCATGGACACCAAACGACTCAGACTTATTTGACCAAGTCCCCTTCAAAGGAACCACAACCTGGCGCGGGAACCGCAGGGCGCGAGCGGCCATGGGGTCAAAAATGGCCACCAGCTCAGGAGGACAACAGTCATGCTACTCAATAAAAATTGCCACCAAGTACTGTCGAGCGACCAGGCACGAATCCAGCCCCAAGGGAGGAAGGCAACCAAGAAGAATGAAGCAAACAAGCCGCGAAGAGGACACCGAGACTTTGCCTCGGCCTCACACTGACGCATTGGTAACCCTCTCCCTCATTTGATCTATTTCAAATAAAACATGTGTTCATGAATTCAGGTGGTTTGATCAAGCATACCGACGATGTCGGACCAAAGTCAATGGGGCAGTTCGGGCTAACGAACCAACTCGCTCCTGCACCTCAAATCTTTGACGGATTCCAAACGACGATCACCACAACAAGCAGGAAGACCATTCTCTCGATACAACCTGTCTAAGCTCGAGCTAGGACGCCGAGCTCTATACCATTGAAGAACGTGCAAGGCACGGACGTCATATTCAGACGACCACGAGCACACCGACCGGAGATAGCGTCGGCCCTGTTTCGCCAAAAGAATGAAATCCCACGATAGGGGCGGAATTAAAATAGTCGACAAGGAGGAATACGCGACGAGGGGAAATTCCTCACCATATAGCGCATCGCCGGCAGAAATGCCACCACCCTCGGAAGGATCAAAGGGTAAGCAAACCACATCTTCGGCTAAGAGTGATTGAACACAACGGAGGGCTGTATTAGGGCTCACACCTCGAAAGGGAAGGAACATACCAAAACTCGAAACGTCGCCTACACATCCCGTGGTGAGGAAGAACTGTTCCAATCCTTTGTTATTTTTTCACTAACCTGTATGCAGACAACCGCCAGGGACATTCGGAAATTCTAACTCCACCCAGAAATCCCAAGGCCTTGACAGGGCCCGCCACGCTCTTTTCCCTCGATCGGACTTCCGCCCCAAAAGGGGTCTCGTTGGAAAGATTATTAGCGGAGCAACATACCCCTAGAGGAAGATTTGATAAGATCACAGACCTTCTTCTACAATCAAACAACGAACGATGATCTTCCATTGAGGGCGCCATCCCCTCGGGAGGATCGGGGAATGGTGATCAAGTTTCAATAGGGAATCATGTACCGGACCAAATGGTCTGAGGAGCCGCGCCCACGCTGGCTGAGCTCACAACAATGTAACAATATGTGTTTACACCAAGCAATAAAAGAATATCCTTCAGCATCTCATTCTCCAAACAAGGAAATCGCAATGTACTCTCGGCAGGAACCCTTCCACCGAATGCATCCCGAAATACTCAGAGACTTAGCGTCAACAATTTGGCACCCGCACGACCCAAAGGTTGGAACTCTAGGCTCATGAAGCCCTAGCAAGGCAACTCTGAGCTCACAAATAGCGGCCTTCGAGCCCAAGTAGACTCAATAACTCGGAGACTGTTGCCAATCACCATGCACACGAAAACCTGAAACTGTAAGACCCCGAGCGGGCAATCTCGGTGTAACCAGATCTATTCTACAAAGCAACACAAATTGTAAGACCTCAACAGGCATGAAAATCCCGAAGTTTAGGCTGTGCGTCGCATTTGTAAGAATCCCGAAAAGGCATACCCTCGATGTAGACGCCTAAACTATCACTCGGGATCCAAAAAATGGCTCCGGCCAAACACATATGACTATGGTCAAAATGGCTGATACAGCCAAATTAACACGACTCGGGGACGCTCGACCATCGCTAAACAAAATGGCAAGCCACTACTTCGAATATACTTTGGAAAGAACCAGTCAAAACAGGCTTCCCTCAACAGGCAAAAACGAGCTTTGACCATGTTGTCTCCAAATCACAAGGCTTCGACCTACTCAGCCTACGATCTATGAACCTTCTGAGGTGCTCGAACAACGCCAATAATGACTTGAAATCGAGGTTCTTCCAGAACCGACGGGTCGGGCAAAATTATTTCAAAAGATCTTAACGAGCAAAAAACAAAATTTACAAAAAGCCCACGGGTAAAAGCGTAAAAGCCATTCTCGCCAGCCAAAACGAGCCTCCGGGCCACACACTAAAAGGTCTCAACGACCAAAAAACGTAAGAGCCACTGTCTCCAGCTTGAAAATTGACAACCTGAGGATTAAAATGAGCTCGAATCATAACCCGATTCGAAGACCGAATCTAAAATAGTTAACTACACATGCTTAAGGGCCACATATATAGGTCTCTCCGACACGAGGCGTAAAAGCCACTATCGCCAACCCATATAAATGCAAAACTCGAGGGTAATTAAGCTCGAGTCGGATCCTGACTCGGAGACTGAACCCGAAGACTGTTAAAGCACGCAAGCCTAAGGGCAAGTCTAAGGTCGAATCGACCCAATTGAAACTCCAACAAACAGAAATACAGAAGATACAAATTTCGGGGTTCCCCCCTCTTATTTCTACATATTGACGATGGAGCGCAATCTCAGCGTCCATTATATAATGAAAGCTATATACACAACAAAGAAGGCAGGGAATAGACATTCCTCCTTTTTCCGGTAATTATGGCCCGGCGGTCACCTCCTCATCGTCCTCAGCACTGGATAGTAGGAACTTGGTATTGTACTCCTCTCCTTTGGCTTGCTTGATCTCCCCCGAGAGATCAAAGACCCTAGAGGGAATCTCCTCAAAGATTTCCCTCCAGGATCTGCACCTTACATACTCCTTGCTATTGTTTCCACGATCAAGGGTCTTCTCCAGCTCAGCTTTAGCAGCGGCAGCACTTCTTGAATAAGCCACCATTTTCTGTCCCGCCCTAGTATTATTCATCACAACCTCGGCCTGGACATTCACCACGGGTTTTCGCTCTCGAAAGCTCGGATGTGAGTCTTACGATCTTCTTCGCCCGAGCAGAATCATTCGCACAGGCGGCCTGAATTTGCACCTCATGAGTGGAAACCCCGGCCTGAGCCTTCTCTTTGGCCACAGAATGGGCATTCACATGCGCCTGCAGCTCAGTGAATTCACGTTTGGCTTTGCCAACCTCGCCCCAGAGTTGTTCCAGCTCATTCGCTTTATCCTTTAACTGAAATAGCAAAACATCAAGACGGTGAGATAAAAAGGGAATGCAGGCTAGCGCGAAATGCAGGGTACATGTTTCTCCAAGAGGGCCTCCCGGCCCCAGCCCCAGTCCACCTCACACCGTAAAGAGACGAGCTCGCTTTCCTTTGCCGTACAAAGAAGTTTGAGGGATTTCTCCCTATCTCGAGCCTCCTGCAATGGGTCTCGCAGCGAAGCAGTTCGGCTTTAATCCTATCAAAAACCTGAGAAAGAAAGCCAGATAAATAAAAAAAAGAGGAGCACAAGGCCAGAACATCCTTACAACGGCCAAAACTCACCATAAGGCCAAAACGCTGAGCCTCGCTGAGGGCTGAAGCAACGCATGACGGTACACCAATCCTAGAAGGTTTCCGGTCGGCCGAATTGCTTCCCCTTAATCGCTGCGAAGAAGTCGCCTCACTGCAAACCTTCTCACACCCCGGAGCATCTTTCCTTTTACCGGAGCTCCTTGACCCTAGGGCCAGCAATCTCTCCTCCTCCCTCGTGGAACTCGGCCTCGCTTCGAGAAGATTCTCGGCACCTGCAACAGTTAAATCAGATGAGCCGGCAAGGAGGAATCCATCTCTTCAGAGGAGGAAGAACGCCAGAAACCTACCATGATGCTTCGCCTCCCAGCTCCCTTTTGATAAATCTCGCCATCGGCGCCTATCGTAAATCGAGCAAGCTTCTACCTTACGAGACCATTCGGCTAAATCGGGGACCTCGCCGAGCAACCAATGAGTTGTTGTAAACAAAGAACAGAAAGATGTCATTACAGGGCCAGCCTCATGTTGAGATAAAGGCAATTTAAATAGGGCACTTACGTGTGAAGTTCCATTGCTCAGGAAACGACAAAACTCTCTAGGGAAAACGTCGGTCATCCGGATTCGGACGAACCGATTCATCCATCCACGGTCCTTATCCTTCTCGCTGCTGATTACAGGAGCTCGTGTGGATCTACGATGAAGAGCAATCAGGCCTCGATAACGCAATGGTCGGTATAATCTCATGAGGTGGCTAAGGGTAAATTCTATCTCGGCCTTGTTAGCAAAATGTCTCATCGACTGCACTATTCTCCAAAGAAAGGGATGAACCTGCACCAACGTTACTTGATATCTTCTATAGAAATCAAGCACAACCCGGTTCGGGGAACCCGGCGCAAGAACATGAATACACACTCAAGAATCCCTCACCATATGTCATGACATTCTACTCGGGGGAAGGTGCTTGCAAAATTGCGCCTTCCCCCCATCTGCATTATATTCTGATCATCTCGAGGTTTTCCTCCCTCACCGATGAAATAATCCTTGACACATGCTCTCGATGGCCCGGAACATTGGGAGGCCTCCCTCGTGTAACAACCCTCCTCAAGATAGGGCACCCCGAGCCTTGCTCTCCCACATCGAAGGTGAGCTGCTGGTACTGAGCAAAGGTGGAGCATAAGCGGGACTCCCCTTCATTCGAGGATCAGGTGTCGAAGCTCGGCCATGGCTACGGCAGAATAGGGGAAGAAGATGAGGACCCAAGCAAAAAAAATTCTGAAACAAGAAAGCGAAAGGACTAGCATAAGCGTCAGGCTTTATAGAGGAGATAGGCTTATCAAGAACTGCAAAATTGCCGCTTAAGAGGCAGATAAGCAAATATATAGAGGTAGAGCGACAACTACTCGCTTTCCCAAGAGGTCCAATTAATTTTGATCGTGTTAACGTCACCCTCTCCTAGGGGAGTGTACTGGAAGAATCACTCCGGCTCCCACATGACTCGTAAAACTACGGGACCTTGGGAGATCTCCAATGTCATAAATATCAGTTCGGGAGGAGCCTGTTGATTCAACCTCGGGACGTGGCCAGTCTCGGGGCCCCGGTTTATCCAAAGAAAAGGCCCCAAAGGGCCGATGCTGAGAGGTAAAAGCAAAAAAGCAAGGAGAAGGGCTGACAGAATGAAAGCTACTTTTATACATTGACAAAAGGGAAAAAACATCTTTACACTATTCGTTTCCCTGGGGTGGGAAGCATACGAAGCAAAAAGGGAGGCATACAAAAAGGACTCGGAGACTACTCATCATCACTATCGTCTTCGCCCTTATTAGAGGCAATCAAGAGCGTCAATCTTCCCTCCACTACACGGGCTTCCTTGAGATCAGCTGACAGGTCGATGCCTCTGGCCCCGAGTTCTTCCAGGGTCTCCCTTTTCACCTCCGCTTTGGTATGCTCGATAGCTTGGATTAGTTTCTGCTCAGCTGCCATGGATATGTCACAAACCATTGTATGCGATGTGGCTGCATCCTATTGATAAGTGGAAACATCTCGTTCGGCCTCAGACTTAGCCGTGGCTAAAGCAACAATCTCCCTACGAGTGTCCGTGAGAAGATCCCGGGATGTCACCAATTGCCCGACCACTATCTCATTTCGCTCTCTCATCCCGGAGATCTCCGCTTTCAATGACTAATCTGCGAGCCACTCTGCTCGACCTACGGGAGAAGGGCAAGTAAATGAATATATGAATCCAAAACGTATGTGAATACGGGGTAAAAGGTCGGGTATGAGTAAGGCTAAATACCTGAGCCGCAAGATTGGCCTTCTCCCGGAGTTCCATCTCCAAAGCGACCCGAAGCTCTCCCAGCTCTTTATGTCCCCGGGCAGAGCAAGCCTCCGAATCCTGTAGCTTCAAAGCAATTCTCTTACGCTCCTTTTCGTGGCAAGAAAGTTCCCCACGGAACCGAAGGATGGCATGGTCATACATTTCCTTACACTGCGGCACAACGGAAAGGTTAGAAAGACGATGAATGATGCATGAGAACGAAAGAAATACGCGAGGAATGACTATCTACTACTGCATGGACTTCTCTGCCGCTTTAACGGCGCCAGAAATAGCGAGATCAGCTCTATCGAAAACGCCATCGAAAATGTTGGCAATAAAGTCTCCCCCTTTGGGAGGAGTCCTAGCTGTGGCACCGATCATCCCTTAGACATCCCTCAGTTCCCCTGATAAAATCGGAAAGTTTGAAATAAAGTCATTTAGTTCGCCAATTTCTCCAAGTGGCAACCCATGTTCCTACAAGGCCCCGAGCTCCGATCCCTCAGGATCAATGCCAACGATCCTCTTAGCAGAAGCTATACTGAATCCGGTTGTGCGATTCGAAGCTACATCAACATCCTCTTGAAGGAACCCGGCCTACACGCCCGGCCGGAGCCAGCCGTTCCGGACTCAGCAGCCTCCGATGGGGGCGCCTGCAAGTCTCTTGCACTGGACCTTGTTCTCCTCCTTAATGGACTTCCATTATCTTCTTCCCCTTCGACATCGGGATTCGACCCTGAAGTTAGAGCAGCAGTCCCACCAGTGGCTTGGCACTCGGGCGACCTGGTTTTCTTTGCTGCATGACGGGAAATGGCTGCCCTGCTTTTCCTCTTCTTGTTCGTACCAGGCTCCAAGGACCTTGTTTCACCATCAGGGGGCGGGCTCATCTACATATTCTCGCCAAGACCTGCACTAGCACAATAATCGCGATACACTTTCACTAAGGGCTCAGAAGGAAACACAAAATACGAATCATAGGCGGTAAAGGAACTCACCGTGATTCCTGGCCACCCAATTCTTCTTAGCCAGGACGGTCCAAGACCAAACACGGTACGAGAATTTCTCACTCAACCGCCTGATCCATCCCGACAAATCTAGGACCACCTCTGGATGCCAAGCAGCGGCTACAAAAAGCACAAAGAGATTATTATGACAAACAAAAGAGTAGTCGAAAAGCGGCTAAAGGGAAAATCTCTTACCTCGGGCGTTCCATCGCTCCGAAAAGGGCATTCTCCAGTTCGGGATGATATCCAAGGTCCTCACTCGGATGAACCTGCTCATCCATCCTCGGTCATTCCCCTCGTCAACCCTCGTGAAAAAAGATTTTTTGGACCGATGGTGGAGCTTGATTAAGCCTCAATATAGTCGAGGGCTGTACATTCTGATTAGGTGACTAAGGGTAAAAACCTCGCCTTCAACCCCTTCAGTGAAATGTCGAAGCATCAACACTATCCTCCAAAAAGAAGGTTAGATCTTACCAAGTGTCACCTGGTATCGGTCGCAGAAGTCAAGAATAACTGGGTCGATTTCTAGGGGAGGAGACTCGACGGATTTATTAGGACCCAGGGTGAATGGGTAAGTGTATACATAAAGGAATCCAGCCTTGAAGTCAGTAATATTATCGTTGGGACCAGGAATATCCACCTCCACTGCCTTGCTCCATCGGCAGTCCTCTCTTACCTTGCAAATATCGGTCACAACGCTAACATACCGGGACACGTGCTCACACCTGCCCGGCGTAGATGAGGTAGTCTTAGTATCAAAATCCGTTGACGTATCGAGATCGGGTGGGGTACATTGTTCCAAAGTGGGAATCAGTCTGGCTTCTTCCTTAAGTAATCGGGACGACAATGCAGTGTCGTTCCGTGGGAGAACCATCCTAGAAGTCCTAGCCATGTAAAATGGTAAAATCCCTTCTATGAAAAGAAGAAAGAGTGTCAAATACAAAATTCTGACTCGCAGGCTTATAAGTAGGGTGAAAATGGGAAGTATCTAGCAACCGATACATTTATAGAATCACTGGGGAAGCAGAAGGGACGAGCCGATAGTAGTTCGTGGGTTTCTTGATTACCGCATCTGACGACAGCCTTTCACGGTTCTCTAGGGCATGGAATTTAATGCTCTTATACGGTTGATGTCACGGCAATAACGACCTCAAGACGACAGTTCAATATCATTTCCTATTACTTCATTCTAGGAAACGCGAAGACTATTTGTATGCGGTGAAATCAGGGGGGCCTATTTCTCGCCGTTTAGGTACATTCAGGAAGTTATGTCAGCATCTAAAGGCCACAATATTACGATCGAGCTCCCTCCCTCAAGGTTCGTCTGTGACCCAGTAAAGATTCTGAGGATAGGAAATTTGTCCCCGACTTAGTGAAGGTTCCGAGGATGGGGGATTCCCGAGGCGAGCAGCTAGAATCAGTAAATGCTAGTACCATGCCTAGCCATCCCATCCCCGTATTTTTACATACAATGCACTCTGTACTATGTGTTATTCCCTCTCCTATATAAGGGGAATCCATGCCATTTTGTAAAAGGCTGATTTTGCTCCATTTCTCCACAAGTGCGATAATATCGCTCTCTCTTTCTCTCTTCTTTCTAACTTGCTCGTTCTCACTGGCCCGATGCCACTTTAACATTTATCACTTTCTTGTTTTTTCTTCATTACATTTCTTGGTATTGGCCATAAAGAGCCTTGTTTAATCATATCCTTAACTGTTGTCCCATTCCCGACTGCCCCCGATAGCCCGAGCTCGACCCTGGCATCGACCCTGAGGTCCCTCATCGACCAGTCCTATATCCGGGTAGCAGGCCCCTCGGTTTGATTACTGCCTCATTTTATCTTGCATTTCATCATTAAACTCCACATTCTTAGCATCATCTGCTCTACAACTAGTATAAAAATAGTGCACGTATTTTTAAAATCACATTTATAAATTTAATTGTTGTTACCATTTTCACGGTAAGCACATCTCTATGACAAACTGGAAAAATACTTGTGATAACTAAGTCAGATGCAACTACCTTCGTCCTAGAAGGAAGACCATCATATCTAGCCTGACATTCCCCTCTAGGGCGACCTTTACATGCCCGACCTCCACCTCGAGCTGGCTATACAGATGGAGTGGAAACTGGTGCGGTAACCATGGCCTGAGAAGCCTAAGGACCATGTGGAATACATGAGGCCTGAGTAGTATGTGAAGGTGCACCCCTCCTAAGTCTAAGGCAATCCCTAACCATATGACGAGTGTGACCATACTCAAAACAATCACTCGGAGGACATGTCTACTGGGACTGGCTTGGGCCTGATCGGCTGGACTGACTATTGAAAGTGCCTCATGCAGGAGGTGCTCTAGACAATAGAGGTTCATAATGGGGAACCTATGGCTTGGGAGTAGTCAGATCATCCCTAAAAGTTGAAAGTGTTGAATGAACAGGGTGGCTCATGTAGCCTCTACCATACTGGGCAGCAACTAGGGTGCGGGCACCACTATATGTGCCAGAATATCAAGGCCTCTTGGCCTCCCTTTCTCTCTCTCCTGGGCCCACATACCTTCCAATCTCCTAGCGATCTCCACTACCTACTGGTATACAATGTCCATTTCCAGCTCTCGGGCCATGTTGAATCTAATACATGGGTTAAGCTCCTCGATAAATGGATGAACTCTCTCTCTAACAGTAGAACATAAGGCTGGTGCATGCCTGGAGAAATCACTAAACCAGACTGCATACTCTGATACGGTCATAGAACCCTGGTGCAATTTCTCAAACTCTATGCGCTATGCATCCCTAAGACTCTGGGGTCCCTCAAGAACATATCTAATAACTGAGACCAGGTGAGGGAAGCTGCCTCAGCCGAGATACCCAACTTATACGCCCGCCACCACTGCTAAAAGGTCGTTTTCTTAAGCTGGAACATAGTCAAAGCAACCCCACTCAACTTCACAATTCCCATAGTACGGAGGATATAGTGGCACTTCTCAAGAAAACCCTAGGCATCCTCTGATGCCAAACCGTTAAAAATGAGAGGGTGGTACTTCTTGTACCTCTCGAGCCTGAGCTACTCCCTCTCAGAAGCTGCTTCCCTAACCTCGAGCAGAATTGGGGCGACCCGTTGCACTGGTATGACCTCTGGAACTGGTCAACCTGGACCCGCTGCTTTAGGGTGTAGTCGGTGGGAGTATGTTCTTCTCCCCCGGCCTGATATGTGGCGGGAGCAAGTGGGATCAACCCTGCCTGAGCGAGAGTGCCAAACATGCTCAAAAGTTGGGCGAGGTTATCCTGAAGTGCTGGGGCAATAACAGGCACATCATATGCTTGTCCTCCAACTGGAGTTACTGGTGGCTCCTCTATAGCAGCTCAGGCTGGTGTTTTGGCTGCACCACGTGCCCGTCCTCGCCTCTACCTCGGCCCCGACCTCTTACAGATCTAGTAGGGGGCGCGGGTTTCTGGTCATCCGATCCAGTTGTGCGTGTCCTCACTATGTGTGAGCGAATAGAAAGATAGAAATTTAGAATCCCGAAGACAACAATTTCTTACGATAAGGGATCGAAGAAGTGAAACTTTTCCTAACAGTTCTATAGCCTCTCGAAGATAAGTAAAGACGTCTTCGTACAGATCCACGAGACTCTATTAAACCTGCTTATGACTCGTAAACCTATTAAACTAAAGCTCTGCTACCAACTTGTCACAATCTCAATTTTCCTCCGTAGGATGTCGTGATGGCACCTAGTCTCTAAGACTAGATATGCCTAATAAACTTGTGAAAGTAACTGAAATAATAATTTCAAATTCTCAAAACCCAACAACATATATAAGGAAAAATCTCCATATCTTAGTGTATATACAATAGCCCAAAACCCGGCGAAATACCAGTAACAAGCTCAATGACAATATCGAAGTCATTCCTATACAACTATTTCTAGTAAAGAAGGAAAAATATAAAAATGGATAGAAGGGGATTCTGAGGCCTGCGGATGCGAGCAGGTGTACCTTGAAGTCTCCAAATGCGAACTCAGCTCACTAGTGTTGGGACTGATTGGAGGTTATCTGCACAAAAAGATGTGTAGAAGCATACCACGAGTACACCACAATGGTACCCAATATGTGCCAAGCTGTCCTAACATCGATAAAGTAGTGACGAGGTCAGGTCAAGGCCCTACTAGAAATAATTAAAAACATGTCAAAATATTTAACAATATAATAATAATGACAATGGAAATGAAACAAGTAAGGAGTATACCAAAAGTTAACTACAAAGAATCACGCAAATAATATATCTCAGAAGGAAACAAGGATTTGACATGTTAAGGAAAAAAAATAGCCAAAGACAAGTACAACAAATAGAGAAAGATAAACAAGGGTCACTACCGAGGTACCGCCTCATAGTCTCAAATCACAGGAATAACTCACAATCTTTCTTTATATCATCGCGAGAGCCTTTATATTTAGTTTTGAAAATTATTTTTCCCGAAATAGCATCCTGTGTTTTAGCCCACCTTATCACACTGCATGGAGTCTAGTAGTTCCCTTACTAGCCACGCATATCAAGCCCACCTTATCTCACCGCATGTGTTTCAACCCCCGAACCCTATACCACTGTATGTGTATCAATATCACATCATATCACAAATCGCACCTCAAGTGCCCAATATCACAACTTGCTAGAGAAACCAAATAATAAAAACAAAATCACAATAAAGAGCCCACAGCTCAACCACAATGCACACAAAATCTCAACATTAACAACCGGAAGTGAATAACTCAATAGAATGATATTTCACAACTTAACACCTTGCCTCATTAGGAATCGCAGTCTTTATAAATCAATACCAATTGCAACAACCAAATATTTCCAAGAATGACACTTCAAGTAAAGAGTTCAACAATTAAATAATGAATACGGAATAAAGGAAACAAGAGCTTCAACTAAACATGTAGAGAAAACAACACCTAAGAGATAAGACAAATAAAGCATGTGAAATTATACTAATGATGATGAAGATCACATGTTACGAGCAACTCAATTAAGGCATAAAAGTAATCTACATAATTAAAATCGGCAATTTCAATATATATCACGTGTACACACTCGTCACCTTGAGTACATGAATTTCACACATCACAGTTATCAGAAACAACAACAATCCTAAGGGGTAATTCCCCCATACAAGGTTAGTGTTAGTTTATATGAGTCCACCAAAGAGTAGAGTATCTGGTCCTCTGTGAGGTTATTCTGAGAATGCTAGTAAAACTGTAAGTAAATGAGACACAAGATTTTTGCGTGGAAAATCCCAACTCAAGGGGACAAAACCACGACCTACACCTGTAGGCTTTCAACTTCACTAACTTATAAACACCTATTACAAGCCACTTTGTAATAATTCTATTACAAAGGATTTAACTCAACTAACTTGTGGTACTCTCACCACAAGCCACTTTGTCACTCTCTAGTTATAAAGACTTTAACTAACTTGTGATACTCTCACCATAAGCCATTTTATCACTCTCTAGTAATAAAGACTTTAACTTATGACTAAACCTAGTCACAACATAAACTCAGAGAGTTTACGAATTTTACAAGAGGGTTCCTAATCAACGTTTCTGGCTAAGCAGTTTAGGAGATACAATAAGAACAATCACAAAGTTACAACTCAACTAAGAACAACAAAATACTAACTTTAGGAACTGGTCCGTAGTAGCGTTTAACTTTGTTTTGCAAGCTCGTGAGAATTGATTTCTCTATTTTGCAAAAGGCTTGAATGAGGATCAGAAATGTTCAAGTTCTGTTTTGATATAAACTCATTGTTGATACACCTTGATGACATCACTTGAAATGATATAAGCATTTTAGTTGGTCAAGGAATAAGTGGGCACTGAAAATAGTGCAGTGCAGGCAGAAACGGTGCAGGCGATCACGTCGCTTCTAGCTGTGTCCAATTGACTTTGTACTGCTATGAGGGAACCACAAGGGTATCAGGTCCTTGTTTGGTTTCCTATCTCCTGAAGCTATAGCAGTTCACATTAGCTGGAATCCGTTAAATAGTCCATGTGTTTCAGGTTCCCTATCTAGTTCTTGACAGTAAGTTTGTTAGATCATCAAAACATAAGGCAAAGACATTGAAAACCTATCAATTTCCCCCTTTTTGACGATGATAAAGTTAACATTGATAATCGTGGATTTAGAGCAAGGAGAACTAGATTAAGTAACAGGAGAACACAAGTTTTCACAAGTTCTCCCTGACTTTATGCCTTCCTTATTTCTCATTATCTACACTAATTATTTATTCCCCCTTTTGGCATTATTAAAAAGACACAAACAGATAAACGGTATAAAGAAGTCTAGCCAAACTAACTAATGCCACATATGTGCACAAAACATGATAGAGAAGAGAAACATAGATTTAAGCAATGAGATAATAAAAGAGGATAGCTTTTATATTAATAAAATTTAATATGCCTTTGCTTAAAAAGCAAAGGCAACATTGGATTGTTAAGACGGGAGTAGTACTATTTCATCCCAACCACATCAAAAAAAAAAGAAAACAAAACATTTGCCAAACAAAACAAAAAAATCTTAAAAGAACATTTCCAGAAACCGGTCACTGAAGGGGTACTTAGGGGGCACTAGGAGTAGAGGGCTTGGAAGCTGCAGCAAGTGTTTGGAGAACAAAATCTATTCGAGCATTGGCCAAATTTTGCTCATTGAGCAGTTCTGCTTTCAGGTTCTCTACTTGCGCCCTGAGATCAGCATTCTCTTTTGTCAAACAAGCCACTTCATCATTTGACGACGGAACCCCTTGGGCTTGCTGACCATCCAGGATAGCATTCCTAGCCTTCAATCGATGAATTTCCTCAGTTGCACTATTCTGAGCATTAATGAGCTGTGAGACGATTGATGTACTCCCTACCCCTACCCCCCTCATTCTTTTCTATGCACTCGCATTCTTCCAATGTTGTCTGTGAGAAAGTCTGCTTCTTAGTCCCCAACATGGCTTGCCCCAGTGGCACCTCAAAGAACTTAAACACTCGTGTAAGCAAAAACCCGTAGGGAAGGCCATGATTACCATCTTTGAAGGTGGTTGCCTTTTGCATGTGTTAAATCATAATAGTAGGCAGGCTCACAGGAGTAAATCTATCCAGTTGCTCCATCAAGAACATGTCAGACTTGGAACTCACTAACCTCCTCTCAGCTCGAGGCAATAGAACTTTGTTTACCAATTCAAAAAAAAGCTGATAGACAGGGAGCGATGCCTTCTTATGAATCTGGTCCCCCTTTTGGTTTGCATTGTCTTTTACCATGGCATTTCTGAAGTTAAACTGACACACATCCTTTACACTGGATATACCAACTGAAGGAATTTTAAGAATTTTTCCAAGCAACTTAACATCGAACACGATATCTACTCCATTCACCGAAGCACAGATATGATCGGTCTCAATGGGAAAGAGGCCAGCAAAGAAGCTTTGTACCTTATCCTCATAGTCTTAGGTGCATCTATTTGGAATAGGTGTCCCCATCGTTGAAACTCAACCATTTCAAGAATTTGTCGCATACCAGCCATCTCAGAGATTGATGGGTCAAACGTACGACCCAGCAGAACCTTTTGGTGCCTCGGGCTCTCTGAACCAAGGCTGACTTCACTTCTCATCCTCTTCATAGAACCAGGTTCCTGAACAATTTTAGACTTTTGTTTGCTGGACTTCCCACCACTTGATTTCTCTTATCCCTTGTATTTGATTAACACATCCTCATCAGACATCGACAACTCACTCATAATATCCTTCAACTTGGAACTAGGGGTTGAAACTCACTACAATATTTTATGCCTACAACCACACTAATTTAGGCAACACTTAAAAAGTGTTGTCAAAAGTATTTGTAGGAATACTTTTTAGGCGTGGCCTTTGAGTATAGTCTTCGGCCACGGATTTTAAGTTAATACTTATAAAGTGTTCTTTTTAAATATAAAGACAACATTTTTTAAGTGTTGCCTAAATATAAAACTTTTGGCGACGCTTCTTAGGTCTATTGATATGATTTTGAAGAGTTGTTATATGGTCATATTAAATGCAACTCTTTACAAGCGTACCCTAAAAATTCCTTATAAAATATTTCCCCAAAAGTTTCCCACCAAAATTGCACTTAATAAAATATTTCCCCCAATTCTTATAAGGCAACCGTTCAGTTACGGAAAAAGTCAAAAAATTTCTTATATAAAATTTCACTCTAAATTTCCCCCCAAATATTAGAATTAATGAAAATATTTCCCCCCAATACAATAAGACAATGAAATTATCGTCCTTTCCCCAATTCTTTTCTCTCACTGCAACTTCACCTTAATTGCCTCCTTAACCTAATTCATTCCTTTCAACTCTCTGCTACATGTGTTTTCAGATTACGCTCACCCATATATTGCAAATCTCCATCCCTTTCTCTATTGATAAGTATTTCTTTGCTCAAAACTTTTCTGTTTTTTTCAACTTTTTGTTTTGTTCTTATAATTTAAGATTCAATTTTTCTAGTTTCTTATTAATGGGGATGAAAAATAATCTTTTATTGTGTACAATATCTGGGTATCTCGGTACAATCTTTGTTTTATACTCAAATTTTGAACTCTTTATAATTTTAGATTCTTGGGCTAAAAAGAAGTAATTTTGTTTTGTTTAATTTTTGGATATGCTTCGTTAATTAGGGGTTTCGTTTACATTAATTTGGCTTCTGCGTAACTAAAGATTTATTGATATGTACTGTTTTGGACCTTTATTTGTTTGCTTACATTGTGTTATTTTTCTTGGGTTAAATAGACTAATTTGGGTTCTGGGTAAGTGTATTTCATTGGTTTTCTTGTGATTAACTGTTTGTGGGTTCTTTAGGATAGACTTTTTATTGATGGCATATTTTTTTCTTTAGATTTGTAGACATTTAAGTACTCTTTTGGACCTCTATTTTGTCTGGTTCATTTGTATTTTTCTGTTAATTATTTGTGGGGTTTTAGTTTAGGCTTGGAATCCCAACTAAATTGTTCTATGAAGCATTATGTCGAACACTCAATTCCTTAGAAGAAAACATACCGCCTTGCTTGTTGTTGTCTGTAGTAGCTGGAATTATTTGTTGCAACAGTTTAGGATCATTTAGAGTTGATGAGTTCATATCAACACTCTCATCATCTGCTAGGATTTCAAATCCGTTTGGACTGACGATAGTTTAGCATAATAGTGCAACTAAGAGTGTGGGGCTTGGGGTACAAATAGGGTGTGGAAGCTAAATACAAGATGAAAGGGATTACCAGTTACAGCATATAGTGCACATAATGTATGAAAGTCAAAAGATCGATCCTGCATTGAAAAAACAGTATAACCATATTTCAGACTTGGTATAAAATTCAGGAACAATGAATTTAGGGAAAAAAGACTAACCAGATGATGAATATGCACTGCAGTCAAAGATTCAATCGGCCATTGTTGGTCTTTAAATATCTGCATTTGTCTGGAAGAAACTGCGACTAGTTGTGGATTCTGTTGCTTGACCAAAAGTCCTTCGAATCAAGGGAAGTGTTAGTGATACTCTTTTCTGGGTTGACTGTGATGTCCCCTCCGGGGTTGCACTTAAGCAATTAGCCTTTGTTTTTAAATGTTTTGAATATTTTTGTTTCTTAACTTCTTTACCCTTCTGAAACTTTTTTAAGTTTTTAGAATGTTGAAATAAAATGCTACCTAAACCACCCAACTGAGATTTAAAGGACTAACTGTGTGCATTCCTTTTCAAGCAGTTTGAGAGTTTTTTTTGTTGACAAAAGTTTAGAGAAATATGGTGTTAGATAAGTGCTCATTGTTGTTTCTCAATTGAAGATGTATTACTTCATAAGAGATGCTTCACGATATTAAATTAGGGACAACTGAATGTATTATCTATGTGATTAATCATAATTCGAAGAGTTTTCTATTACAAACAAATTTAAGTTTGATTAGAACTTTCAACTGATGATTCTTTTGACTGTGTGGAAATTGGGCGGAGGGGGTTGAGTTGGAGCATCACAATGTAACTCATGCTATTGTGTTACTCCTTAAAATTCTATATATTATGATTTTTTTCTCTTTTAATACCTATTTTTCCCTGTTGTGTCCAATAATACATGAGTTTTATTTGTATTTTTATACATGGTTTGAGAATATCTTTGTGCAGACTAATTGTTGAGATTCTGTATATTGAAGGCATATATGACTCTTAAACTTAAAGAATGTGCTTGTGCAAAAACCTTATGGGTTTAAGCTTAGATAAGACAGCAAATTGGCTATTCAAGATCAATAGTTACCTTTAAAGTTTTTTTTCAATTTATATTGGGGTAAAAAATATCTCAGGTTTTTTCCCTTGTACATAGATGCAAGCTTTTCCTATTTTTTCCTACTTCATGTAGCTTTGTTTGACTAATTTGAATTAAACATGGGAAGTTAAAACTGAGGTCTTCTACTCTTCCTTTTCGTTTCAAGTCTGTTGAAGCATCTAATAAACTGGAACAACTGTGAGTATTTATTAAGTGTTAATTCTTCCAATATTGAACCTTACTCTGTCACACAACTTTGTTATAATGGAACTTCTTTCAGGCTACTTACTACAAACTGAATTATCTATAAAAATTATGAAGTTCCATACTTGCAGTTAGAAGATTGGGTCATGTACTTAATAAAATATTTTAATAACAATACCTACACACACACACATATATATATATATAGTCCATCTTTAGTGGCTTTTGCTTTTCTTTTACTTTGTTCTTCCAGTTATATATCCTTTCATTCTTTAGTCTTTACTTAAAATAAGTAAATGTGTTTGGAAAAGTAAAAAATCTGCTATATTTGTACCCAACCTATCTGGGAGGAAGCAATGATAATAGAAGTATTTCAAAATTCTAATTTCAATGTCAAAGTAGAATCCTAATACTTAATGGAACGAGACTTAAGGAAAAAAGTGTATATCGTCCCAATGAGATACCTGAAGTTCAATTCTATCAATTGATTGAGTATTGGGATGACGAAGATGTCCAAGTAAGATTAAACCGTGCATTTTTGCATTTTCTACCTATTGTTGCAATATATGTTTTTTCCTTTTGATTTATTAATTAATATGCTTCTTTTGTTGTTAGTATATGTGCCAATTAAATTCTGAAAACAGGAAAAAAAAAGTGGAGGCATCAAATGGGACCTATTAATTTTGCAAGAGTGCGTGTGGCATTGGTAATATTTAGTTGACACTTTGTAATCTGACTTTCATTTCTTTTTATACTTTGTCGAAACATAATGATATTTTTTTTATATCTTCTTTGATGTAATTTGTAGGGCGTAACCAAAGAGAACAACGAGGAATCATCAAAGTCTGAAATGTTTATTACAACTCGTACAAAAAAAAGGAAGGAAGTTCATACGGATACTCAAGTTGCTATAGTAAGTCATGCTGCAAGTTAAGTCTTGTGTGTATTTCTCTCTTTAACTGAATTCGTTTAAGAGAAGTTTAACAAGAAGTTTAGCCAAAACCCATTTCTACACGTAATCTCTGCTTAGAATGTAAGAACTTTCTGTTTTTTAGCAAGTTTTTAGGGCATTATGAAAGGAAGAACCCTTATTCTTTTTATATCAATTTGACCTGAGTATGTCAAGAAGATTTCATGTGATATAGTTGGAAATTTATTTCCCTAATGGTATTCTTTTGTATCTTTCACCTTTTCTTTTTTGGAGTTTGAATCACGTCTAGGTATCTCTTAAGAATAGACATTTGGATTTGGACATTCACGTGATTACCAGAATACTATTGCAGCATTTCATAAAAAGATGTAATATGACTGTAGAAGTTACTATAAATGGTATATATTTAATGGCGGATGGTGCTTAATTTTGCCAAGGAATTATTCCCCAAATCACACCCCAAAAAAAAAGAAGCCCCAATGTTCATGAGTGAATTGAAGGCCTAAGTAATCAGTACTCTAGATATAGACTCTTGTCGAAGTGTCACATTATTCATGATGTTAGTGAATAAGATAAGTCATATGTTTAGTCCACATTGCTTAGTTTTCAAAGCCAATGATTCCAAGTGCATGTCAATGCGCCTTTGGTGAACTTCATCTACAATAGCACCTAAAAGGAGCAACATTGATGTTATTGAAAGATTGACAGCCTTGAGAAGATATTAGCAATATTTTCTTGAAAATATTTGTTTCCTTTTAACAGAATGTTATTCCTTACATTTTTCCTACAAGTACTTAAAAAGGAAAATTGTACAGTAGCATATTTCTGTCCCCTTGCATTTCTGGTTCATAGGCATAATAACCTCCTTTATAAAATGCTACCCACACTTGCATTTAAAGAAGAAAACTAGCTTACCATATCTCATTTTTATACTCAGTTTACACCAGCAATATGTTGCAAAGGAGTCGAACTCTTCCTACTAGAATATATAATGGCGAAGTGAGTAATTACAATACAATTAAGAATTTTACCGGTTCACTTCAGTTTCAAACTTCAGTTCAGTTTGAAACTTCTTGGCTAAATCTTGGCACCAGTTTCAAGGGAAAAAAATCAATTCAGTTTGTTTGAAACTTCATATTAAAATGGCTACAATCCTTGTCGCTGAAAAATCTATTAACATTCTTGGCTAAATTTTGAAGTCTGTTAAACTTTTCTTTAGTCTAACTTGACTGGTTGAAACTTATTTTAGTGTTCGATTTATCTTGACTTGTAAGTGATGGGCAATAATATTTTTTTTGACTGTCTGAATTTCAGAATTATCAAAGTTCCGGAGAAACAGCAGATGATGCATTTAGGGCTATTGAAAAGGAGCAGCCTGGTCAGGTTAGATGCTATGATAGATCGGTGACGACAAGCTCTATGAAAAAAGATGAAGAAATCACCAAGCTTAAACAACAGCATGCCAACGAAATAACTTCTCTAGAGGAAAAAATGAAGGAAATGATGAGAGAAGAAATGCTATGATTTTTTAGTCAATTGGTGGAAAAAAAACCTAGACTGGATTTTTATGATATACAAGGGTGTGTTGGATCTAATATTCCTTCACCGGTTGATGCAAGTAGTGCATGAGCTATGAGAGGCCATAATCTACCACATTCTTCTGGCTCAACTCATGCCCCAAGTCTTGAAAAGGTATTTATATTTTACCAAGTAGTATAATGGCAGGGGTAAATTTGACAGTATAGTATAATGAAGATAAAATATAAACAATATTTAAAAGTAGAGGGTATATTTGGCCCTTTTCTCTTCTTATTAAATTAAGTGATTGTTGCGATTATAGAAGGAGATAGGTAAAATGTATGTTAATTCACATTTTTGCTTCTCTTTCACTTGTATATCTTTTCTGTGTTTGATATTGTTATGATATATTAGTGAAATAAAATCTCATTAGCTCTTAGTAAGATATAACCAGTGCTTACTATATATTTGTTTCTTTCTAATTTTTAATTTTATTTTGAATGTGTAGGAAAATACCGGTGATGCAATTGGAAATGATGGCCACAAATCAATTTGATTCATTAAAGTGAATGGTGAACACCTTTTGAACAATTGTGATGTTTATTTTTATTTTATATTGATACTATAAATATGAATACATTTGATTTTGTAGAGGTCTTTGCTAGTGAACTTCTTAAACCAACAGTACTTTATTACTATAGATAGTACGCAAAGTATGTTTCTAATTTGTTGAAGTTTATTCCAAGTATACGCATTTGAATTATTTTTATTCTATATATATATATATATATATATATATATATATATATATATATATATATATATATATATATATATATATATATATATATATATATATATATATATATATATATATATATATATATATATATATATATATATATATATATATATATATATATATATATATAATTTTTTAACCACAAAATTATGGCTAATATAAATATTTAAAAAATTACTTCATAGTGTAGACAAAATTTCCACGCTTAGAAAGTGTGGCCATAGGAATTATTAATCTAGTGTTAATGATAAACGTTTCTCTAGAAGCCACACTTTAAAAGTGTAGTCTATAACGTGACAAAGATCACGCTTCACATGTGTGGCCTTATGCCATAAAAGCGTGGCTATATGAGAAAATATAAGCATGGACTTTGTACTATATAGGCCACATTTTTAAAGCATTGCTTCTAAGACAACACCTACAAAGCGTGGCCAATAGTCAAAGGTTACGGTACTTTAGGTCACCCCCCAACCCCAAAAATCGTTGCCTAAAGCCATAAAGTGTTGCCTTTGACCAAATGCTACACTTCTTAGCATTTTAGGCCACACTTCTCAAGAGTGGTTGTAGGACTAAAATGATGTAGTGACTCTTTCTACTAAAGCAGGCTTCTTCTTCTTCTGGGACCGTCTCACCAATGAACCAAGTTCATCTGGGGTTTCCTCCTCCACCTCTACCACAGGGATCGCCTTATCACTTACGGGCACACCATCTTTCACCAGCTTCCTCCTTTGCTTCTTACTACTTTTTCTGCTCTTTTGAAGGGCAGAGTCGTAGGCCACCTTAGCTTGCAACCTGGTAGTGGGTCGCTTGGGGGAAGACTCAGGAGTGGATACCACCCTTCGCTTAACTATGAAGTCATCATGAGCTAGGTCGTCTAAATCCTCCTCATCACTGGACCTCATCTCAGGTACCTGTATGTCTAAAGGCACAACAATGAATGTAGGAATAGAACTATCCTGGGAATGAGAACCCTGACCTGGGTCCTCCGGAGAGGGATCAGGTTCCTCATGTGAGGGCATAGTAGCTTCTGCTAGTGCAGCGCCTTCAACAGTTACAATGTCCCCTTCGTTCCCACCTGCACTGCATTTTTCTGAGAGATGATCTCATGCAGTATACCATTAGCAGACACCACAAAGATGGTTACAAACTTTTCTTCCTCAATCGGCACTACTGCCACCACAAAATATGTATCAATAATGGCGGAACTCTCTGTGACCTCAGGGTTATGACCTTGTTCTCCACTTGTTCTTTGATTAGTGGGAACATCAGAAGATAGAGAAGATAGATCAATAATTTTAGGGGCTTTTGAAATGGAGAGAGACGGGGAATCTGGGTGAGGTGTGATTTTAGTGGGAAGGGTAAGAGTGGTTAAAGAGGGCTCAGTAGGGGTGGAGGACTCCATAGGGTTTTTAATAACAGGTATGACTGAGGCAGGGAGGTTGGAGTTTGTATCAGCCATTAGAAAGATGGAGCGAAGGTGCTTTGGGAAGTTCTAAAAGAGGACTTATGGTCTGTGGAGAATAGAGGGGGGTTTTATTAATAATGGATAATTATGAAGAGAGAGATAGGCACCGGTTCTGAAACAGCAGTTGGGCGTGGAGAAATACAACGTTTCAGAGGGAGATGGAATGATTTGAAGTGAAGAGATGTGACAGCAGAGTGTGAAAAGTTGGATAACATGGCAGTTGTGTTTTGTACCCTTTTAAGACGTGTATTAAATAATGCACAAGACTACTAACCTTTGGTACAATAACTAGGTTCTTGACCTGTTATTTGAAAGTATCAATCCTCTTTTATCATCCATGCACTACATCTGCAGCTTCTATACTCATCATGCATGTTTACCTGCAACGGTATTGAAGTGAGTTAGACATGGCCAGAAAATACTTTTAGCTAGTTTTTTTAAGGTGATTTTCATAGCTAAATAATGAGGAATCAAGTTATCAATTGGGCTTTAAAAGCCTCAACTTCACTCTGTTTCTTTCAAAATATTCCCTACTTAATGCCTTGGTGAAGATGTCTGCAATTTGTTCTTCTATGCTACAGAACTTCATACATATCAACCCTTTCTCCACATTGTCCCTCAGAAAGTGATGCCGAACATCAATATGCTTGGTCCTTTTGTGTTGAAATGGATTCTTGGCCATGTCGAGTGCACTGGTGTTATCACATAGAAGGGGCACACTCTAAGTGAGTAACCCAAAGTCCTCCGGTTGCTGCTTGATCCATAAAAGTTGTGTATAGCAGGATGTCGCGGCTACATATTCTGCTTTAGCTTTTGAAAGAGCCACTGAGTTTTGCTTCCTTGTGCCCCAAGAGATGAGACATGAACTTAAGAAGTGAGCCATTCCAGAAGTGTTTTCCCTGTCCACAAGATAACCTGCATAGTCTGCATCAGCATATCCAATGAGATTAAAGCTGTCACCTGAGGGATAATAAAGGACCAAGTTCGGTGTTCCTTTAAGATATCTCAGAATTTTTTTGGCTGCCTTCAAATGAGATTCCTTGGGATTTGATTGAAATCTTGTATATAGCCCCACACTGAAGACAATATCAGGTCTACTGGCAGTAAGATAGAGAAGAGACCCAATAAATGCCTCTATACATGGTTTGATTCACAGGAGTCCCAGCTTCATCCATGTCCAGTCGAGTGGCCGCAACAATGGGAGTGCCTATCACCTTTGATGGTTCCATGTCAAACCTCATCAAGAGCTTCCTGATGTATTTTTGCTAACAAATAAATGTACCCTTTGGGGACTGTTTTACTTGAAGACCGAAGTGGAAGTTTAGTTCCCCCATCATACTCATTTCAAACTCACTTCCCATGAGTTTTGCAAATTCTTCACACAAAGAATCAGTTGTTGCTCAAAAAATGATATCATCAACATAGACCTGAACAATGAGCAGGTTTCCTCCCCGTTTCTTTAGGAACATGGTGTTGTCAATTTTCCCCTTTTTAAAGCCATTTTCCAAGAGGAATTTTGACAGTCTTTCATACCAAGCTCAAGGGGTCTGATTCAGCCTATATAGTGTTTTGTCCAATTTAAACATATATTCAGGGTGTTCATTACATTTAAACCCTGGAGGTTGCTTCACATAGACTTCTTCCTTAAGAAGTCCATTCAGAAATGCACTTTTGACATCCATACGAAACAAGGTTTCATCATAGTCAATCCCTTCCTCCTGATTGTAGCCTTGAACCACTAGCCTGGCCTTGTTCCTTGTGGTATTCCCATGTTCATCAATCTTGTTCCTGAATACCCACCAGGTTCCTATAATGGTTCAATCTGAGGGTCTGGGTACCAGGTGCCAGACATTGTTCCTTTCAAACTGATGTAACTTGTCTTGTATGGTTGTAATCCAATCTGCATCTTTTAAGGCTTCCTTGATATTCTTGGGTTCTATTTGGAAGAGAAAGGCTGAGAAGGCAAGTGAATTTCTGGATTTTGACATGTTTTGTACTCCGAAATCTAGAGGGGTAATTATGTTGTCAAGAGGATGAGAGCTTTTGTGCCTCCAGTTAGATGTCTGAGGTTCATTTAGAGAGAATGTGGGCACATTTGACTGATTTTCCTGAGTTCTTCTCTCAGGTGCTAGGGGAGTACTCTGAACTACATCAACTACTCTTTCTTCAGCTTCAGTGGTTGTAATTGAAGTACTTGGTTCCATTGAAGATGAGACAGTATTGTCTTCACTCAACTCTTTAACTTGACTCATCATATCTGCCTTTCCATTTGTCATGTCAATGACTTTATCAGGGCCTAGTAAGGTTTCTCCATCTTGATCTTCTTCAGCATTCTTCTCACATGATGGATAAAACTCATAAAAAATAACATGAGAACTTTCCTCAACACATAAGTCCACTTATTATATATATTGTACGCTTTTCTTTGAGAAGTGTAACCCAGAAATATTCCTTCATCACTCTTGGCATCGAATTTACCAAGCTGATCCTTTCCATTATTGAGAACATAGCATTTGCACCCAAATGTTCATAAGTGAGTCAGCTTGGGTTTTCTTCCATTCAGTAGCTCATATGGGGTTTTGTTCGGGAAGGATCTGATCATGTACCTATTCACCAAGTAGCAAGCAGTGTTAACCGCTTCAACCTAGAAGTTCTTTGCAATTCCACTGTCGATTAGCATTGTTCTTGCCATCTCTTCTAGAGTTATGTTCTTCCTTTCTACTACTCCATTTTGTTGAGGAGTTCTGGGAGCTGAGAAGTTGTGGGTGATGCCATTTTCATTGCAGAGCTCATCAAATTTGGCATTGTCAAATTCTGTTCCATGATCTGACCCAATGCATGCGACTCTAGACTCCATCTTCACCTAGATTTTCTTCACAAAGGCCACAAATACCTCAAAGGTTTCATCTTTAGTTCTAAGAAATAGAGTCCATGTGAATATGGAGTAGTCATCCACTATCACAAAAATGTATCTTTTTCTTTCTTTGTTTTTCACTCTCATAGGACCACATAGGTCCATATGCAAAAGCTCTAGTGGCTTTGAGGTACTCACATCCCTTTTTGACTTAAAAGAGGACTTCACATGTTTTCCTCTAGCACAGGCATCACAGATTTTTTGCACATTGAACTTTGTCATGTGCAGACCATAGACTAGGTCCTTCTGAATTAGTTTGTTCAGAAGAGAAAAGCTTGCGTGCCCCAGTCTTCTGTGCCACAGTTCAGCATCATCATCAACAACTTTCAGACAACTTAGATCACCACTTTGTAAGGACTCGAAATCAGCAACATAGATGTTCTTGTATCTTTTGGCCACAAGTACCACTTCACCAGTTACCAGATCAGTAACTGTACATATCTTGGACAAGAATTCCACCTTGTTTCCTTCATCATAGATCTGAGAGACACTTAAGAGACTGTACTTAAGTCCATTGACATAGTACACATTTTCAATAAAATAAGTGAGTGAATTCCCGACTTTTCCAACTCCAAGAATGTACCCTTTTTTCCCATTTCCAAAGGATACACTCCTTTCTTGTAGGGCTTTTTGAAAGAAAGTCCATGGTGTTCCCAGTCATGTGCTTTGAACACCCATTATCCATGATCCATTGTTGACCGCTTCCTTTGTCTATTCCATGCACAAGAAGATCAAGAGTTCTTTTTAGGAACCCAAGCAAGTTTGGGTCCCTTGTAGTAGGCAAGAGGATGAATAAGAGCTCTCTTAGTCTATGGAGGTAATGTGCATTTTTTGTGAGTGGAACCTGGTCCCTCTTTTGTAGTCACTTTTTCAATAAACACTTTGTTTTTCTGAACAGATTGAACCCTGGCCTGGCAATTTTCTTTGAAGTGTCCATTGTTCCCACAGTGGTTACAAAGCTAGTTATAATAAATAGTGACGTACTTTATGTGAGGGTTGTAAGGAGTTTTCTCCCTTTGGAACCCTATTCCATGCCTGTTTCCACCATTATTAGTGTACATTGTAGTGATAGCTTCTGAGGACCAGGTCCACTTTAGGAACTTTTCAAGATCATTTTTTACTCTTTCTAGATCAGTTTGGAGGTGCTTGTTTTTCTCAGTTTCAACACACATCCTAGTTCTCACAGCTTTCAACTCATTTTCAAGCCTAATATGTTCCTTACTGGCCATCTCTTTTCCTTTTCCAGAATTTCCAGGTTTTGAATTAGTCTCTAGTCTCTCTATTGTTTCCCTTAGGTCTGCAATTACTGCCAAGATATCATTTCTTTCTTCTTTGAAGTTTTCAATGGTTTCTTTATGGTCAATAACTACAACTACTAAGTCATCTCTAGTTTGTTCAGCTTCTCCTAGTTCTAAGGTCAAGGAATCCCTATCCTCCACAAGACTATGATAGGCATCAATCAATAAACTAGCTAAAGACATGAGTTTCTTAGGAGAGTAGGATTTCAGATTTTTCTGGACATCCCTGAAATTTACCTTCTTGTTATCATCGTCTTCATCATCATCTGATTGGGCCATCAAAGGAAAAATTGAGGCATATTCATTTTCCTCGCCTTTAACTGCCATCATTGAACTATCACCAGCATCAATTTCTTCTTCAGACTCACCAGAGGAATCTCCCCATACTGCAAGAGCATGTTTCATCACATGGTCAGCAGATCTCTTTCTTTTGAAGTCCTTGAAAGGAACTGAGTTCCTCTTAGCTGCTTTTTCAGGGTTGTTCTAGGAGAATTCTTGCTTCAAGAGAGGACAGTCTTTGATGAAGTGTCCAGGCTTTCCACACTTATGACAGAGATCATAGTTTTTTGGTTTGCTAGAGCTGCCCCTTTTTAGTATTTCTCCATTTCTTCTAACCATCTTCTGAAATCTTTTGGTTAAGTAAGCCATGTCATTGTCTTCCTCACTTGAGTCATTGCTATCAGCTTTGAGTACCAGGTTCTTTTCTTTCACTGTTTATCTTCCTCTTCATCTCGTAGGTCTTCAGATTTCCAACCAGCTCTTCTACAGTCAGCTCCTACAAGTCCTTTGATTCAGTAATAGCATTCACCTTGCTTTCCTAAGGGCTAGGCAGAATACTGAGGATTTTCCTCACTAGCTTGTTTCTAGGAATGGTTTCACCTAGTGAGTGTAACTCATTTATGATGGAAGTGGATCTTGTGTACATATCTTGAATAGATTCATCGTCTTTCATCCTGAAGAGTTCATACTCAGTCGTGAGCATATCGCTCTTAGACTGTTTTACTTGGGTGGTTCCCTCATGAGTTGTTTGCAAAGCGTCCCATATCTCCTTAGCAGTGTCACAAGCGGATATTCTATTATATTCTTCAGGTCCTATTCCACATATTAGAATTTTTTTGGCACGAAAATTCTTCTCCAAGATTTCCTGTCTGCGTCGGTGTATTCTTTACTCTGGTTTTTGACATTGAAAATGGAAGTTCTTCTAGTACCTTTGTTGGAACATAAGGACCATCACATATGATATCCCAAAACTCAGAATCCTCATCCATGATAAAATCATGCATTCTTGTTTTCCAGCACCCATAATATTGTCCATTGAACCTGGGTGGTCGGTATGTAGATTGACCTTCTTCAAAATTTGTAGAGCAGCCATAAGAATCCTTCCTTAGTGTTAGCCTGATAGGAGGAACCCGCTCGGATACCAATTGTTAGTTTATATAAGTCCACCAAATAGTAGAGTTCATGGTCCTCTGTGAGGTTATGCTGAGAATGCTAGTAAAAGTGTAAGAAAATGAGACACAGGATTTTTACATGGAAAAATCCCAACTCAAGGGGACAAAAATCACGACCTACACCTGTAGGAAACTTCACTAACTTGTAAACACCTATTACAAGTCACTTTGTAATAATTCTATTACAAAGGATTTAACTCAACTAACTTGTGGTACTCTCACCACAAGCCACATTTTCACTTTCTAGTTACAAAGACTTTAACTAACTTGTGATACTCTCACCATAAGCCACTTTGTCACTCTCTAGTAACAAAGACTTTAACTTATGACTAAACCTAGTCACAACATAAACTCAGAGAGTTTACGGATTTTACAAGAGGGTTCCTAATCAACGTTTCTGGCTAAGCAGTTTAGGAGATACAATAAGAATAATCACAAAGTTACAACTCAACTAAGGACAACAAAATACTAACTTTAGGAACTAGTCCGTAGTAGCATTTAACTTTGTTCTTCAAACTCGTGAGAATTGATTTCTCTGTTTTGCAAAAGGCTTGAATGAGGATCAGAAATGTGCAAGTGATGTTTTGATATAAACTCATTGTTGATACACCTTGATGATATCACTTGAAATGATGTAAGCACTTTAGTTGGTCAAGGAATAAGTGGGCACTAAAAATAGTGCAATGCAGGTAGAAACAGTGCAGGCGGTCATGTCGCTTCCTGCTATGTCCAATTGACTTTGTACTGCTATGAGGGAAACACAAGGGTATCAGGTCCTTGTTTGGTTTCCTGTCTCCTAAAGTTATAGCAGTTCACATTTAGCTGGAATCCGTTAAATAATCCATGTGTGTCAAGTTCCCTATCTGGTTCTTGACAGTAAGTTTGTTAGATCATCAAAACATAAGGCAAAGACATTGAAAACCTATCAGTTAGGCAAGTCACTTACCTCAAATCACGCTAAATCAATCCAATAGTAGGCATTTCCCTCGATTATCCAACTCTGAACAGCTCGAATCTAGCCAAAACAATTCCATACTATAAATATAACTATAGGAAACTAATTCAAAAATGAAATTACAATCTTTGCAAAGATTGAAAAGTCAACCCAGGCCCGCGCGTAGGAACCCGACCAAAATTACAAAATCCAAATACATATTCAATAACAAATCCACCCAAATAAGAACTACTCAAATCAGACCTCAAATCGCTTTCAAAACTCAAAAATTAGTCTAGGAAGTGTCTGCCATTTTCCCCCAATTTCCAACTCCAAATACCAATTAAATGATGAAATTAACAATAGATTCTTGTAAATTAACCAAAATTGAGTTAAGATTCCTTACTTCAAAGTTTTCCTAGAAAATCCCTCGAAACATCGCCTTCCACCAAGCTCTCTAAGTCCACAAATGGATTATGAATCAAACCCTCAAAAATTCCTCTTTTCTGCCCAGCAAATCCGTTTATTGAGCCTTTTTGTTGCTTCTGCGACACCGCACCTACAGAAAACCATCGTAGGTGCGGATTCCACTTAAATCCAAAAGTTCCGCTTCTACGGACCATGGCTCGCAACTGCGGTCCTGCTTAAGGCCCCCTCCTCCAATTCCGCTTCTACACAAGCTGGTCCACACCTGCGTAGGTGCACCTACGAGCCCAGCCCTGGGCTGTCTTTTTTACTTCTGCGCTTCACCTTCCACACTCGTGATTCTGCACCTTCGATAAATGCCTCTGCAGGTGCGATGACACTAGCAAGCCCGGGACTTCAACAATGAAGCTAAGTCCAAAATTGGTCCAACTTTGACCCGAACCACACCCGGGGCCCCCAGGACCCTGTCCGAATATACCAGCAGGCTTCAAAACATATAACGAACCTACTCGAGGTCAAAAATCACGTAAAACAACATCGATTCTACGAATTGCAACCCAAATTCAAGCCTATGCAACTATGAACTTTCGAAACCAATGCCGATTCATACCAAAACGACTCCGATTGACTCCAAATTTTAGAGACAAGTCATAAATGACATTACGAACCTATTCCAACTTTTGGAATCAGGATCCGACTCCAATCTCAATAAATTCAACTCCCGATCAAGCTTTCCAAATCTTCCATTTTCCAATTTTTACTAATTCATGCCGAAATGACCTATGGACCTCCAAATCAATATCCGGACACGCTCATAAGTCCAAAATCACCATAAGGAGCTATTAGAACCATCAAAACTCTATTCTAGAGTTGTCTACATAAAAGTCAAATAGGTCAACTCTTTCAATTTAAACCTCCAACCTCGGGACTATATGTCCCATTTCACTCCAAAACTCACCCGGAACCAAACCCAAACATACCGGCAAGTTACATAACCACAATATAACAGAGAGGAGTCAATAAATAGGGTATCGAAGCTAAAGTACTCAAAACGATCGGCAGGGTCATTACAAGAGGTTGTTTCTGGGAGACCCTTGAATCAGAGACAATAGATCTGTAACAACAATAGAAACCGAAAAAATAATATCAGCACCGTAAGAGAGAGAAAATAAATGGAAAGGCAATAATAATGATAATAATAATAATGATAATAATAATAATAATAATAATAATAATAATTTTTAAAAAAAGTATGAAACACAACAAAAGCCACTAGCAGTCTAAGACAAGATACTATCAGACTAGCCGGTACAATAAAGAAAAATGCTCGACTATCCCCTAACCTACAACCCTAATGCTCGACCTTCACACCTTCCTATCAAGGTCCATGTCCTCGGAAATCTAAAGTCATGCCATGTCCTGCCTGATCACCTCACCCCAATACTTCTTAGGTCGCCCTCTACCTCTTCTCGCACCTACCAAAGCCAACCACTCACACCTCCTAACCGGGGTATCTAGGCTCCTCCTTCGCACATGCCCAAACCATCTAAGACTCGCTTCCCACATCTTATCGTCCATGGGAGCCACGCCCACCCTCTCCAGAATATCTTCATTCCAAATCTTATCCAGACTAGTGTGCTCGTATATCTATCTCAACATCCTCATTTATGTTACTTTCATCTTCTGAATATATGAATTCTTGACTGGCCAACACTCAGCCTCATACAACATGGCTAGTATAACTGCCACTTTATAGAACTTATCTTTAAATTTAGGTGGCATATTCTTGTCACGCAGGACTCCAGACGCTAACCACCCCCAATACGATGCGTGATATCCCCATCGATCTCCCCGTCTCCTTGGATAATTGACCCTAGTTACTTTCCACTCTGATTTTTGGTTGATACCGGTTATACACGTCGGCCTAAGTAACAGCCGGATATTCTATCAGAATTTGTGTTACGTCCCGCAATATTATGTCAATATTATGTCTTGCAATATTAAGTTACGACAGTGTTGTACTCGACAGTATTACATTACGATGATATTAAGCTTTACAGTAATAAGTTACGACAATGTTGCACCCTGTAGTATTTTATGTGGAATTTGTCGTAAGGTAATTGACATTAGTCAAAGGAAAAGATTATTTGGGGATTATAAGGATTATGCTATTTCACAAGTGATTAGTAAATTCATGAAGGTGAAAGTGGGAGCAAGTCTAAGAAAAATAAATTTTTGTCAAAGTTTGGAATTTTGGGATAAAATATGGCCCAAGCTAAAATACCTGGTATTTATGGACTAGTGTCATAGGAGGTACCACATGACCATACTAGTAAGGTGTATAAGGTATGTGAAAAGTGAGTAATATTTTAAGTAAAGTGGGAATAATTCTTAATTTTTTCGGTAATTGATTAATTACCGGGTAGCGGAATAATACCTAGTTAATTATTACAGTGTGGAAATGAGACGTGGCAGCACTAGCTAACAACATGGAATGACTAAGTAATTAAATGTCCTAAGTGGCAACATACCTTATTAATTTCAAGATACTTCACTTATTCTATATGTTGTATTCAAACACTACAACCAAACCTTAGCCATTCTTACCATCAAATACGTTAGCCAACCTTTACACCCGAAACATTTTTCAACCAAAGTTCTGTTTCTTCCTAAAATCTTATTCAAAGACTTGCTTATAATTAAGCATTATCCTTAAGTCAATCCTTCAAAAAACATTCTATCTTTGAACAAAGACATTAGAGTCGGAAGTGATTTCATTCAAAATTTCAACAAATTCAAAGCAAAATTCGTTCATAAATTTCAAAAGAAGCAGGAACGAATTTCACTCAAGGATTTCAAAAAGCAGAAGCTTAATCCGATTTTTAGGGTTCTGAGTTCAATCCACTAAGGTTTCCAACGGAATATTATACAGAGTTTTCCCTACTCCAGGTATGTTAAGGCTATCCCTTCCATTCTTTTGGCATGATCCATACGATACGAACGAAACGTACAAATGCACAAATTCCATAAATGACTCTATTCATAGAAGTATTAGAGATATCTATGTTCTTGAATTTCCATGTGTCATAATATATTATCTTCTGTTCATGGGTCTCAGAATAATACATAGTTGACAAAGTTTATCAGGAAGAAATATTGGGATTATTACGTATTTTTCATGTATTTCACTCATTTATACATGTGCATTGACCCATTACCAAATGGCGTTATACACGCGTATATATGTAAATATATATATATGGTATATGGGAAAAGGTTACGGCGTTATATACGTACCACCACCTGATCAGCTAGTATATGATGATGATGTTGCCCACAATGGTTGAAATATGATTCAAACGGCGTTATATACGTGTATATATGTAAATATGATTCAAACGGCGTTATATATGCGTATATATATATATGCGTATAGGATGTGGGAAAGGTTATGGCATTATATACGCACCACCACCTGATTAGCTGGTATACGATGATGATTTTGCCCACAGCAGCCGATATGATATGATGGGATGCCCGCAGAGGCTGATGATATTATGAAACATGTACCTATGCACGACATGACATTCATACGCATATGCATGACGTTAAAAGTAATTTATGATTTACAAAGTTATTCAAACTTACAGGTTGAGTCATGTACTCTATATGTCTTCCATGTCTCTTATGTATTTATTTATGTGCCTTACATACTCGGTACATATTCGTACTGACGTCCCTTTTGCCTGGGGACGCTGTGTTTCATGCCCGCAGGTCCCGATACACAGGTCGAGAGACCTCCAAGTAGGCTATCAGCTCAGCGAAAGATGTTGGTGCTCTCTATTTGCTTTGGAGTTGCTCGTTTGGTTAGTATGCTTTAGATGTGTATTGTTTGGTAAGGCGGGACCCTGCCCCGACCTTTATGACATTTATGTACTCTTAGAGGCTTGTAGACATATGTCATGTACGTGAAAGATTGTACGGCCTTGTTGGCCTATGTTTTGAGTTTATAAATGATTATGTTGGCCTATTAGGCCCCGTTATGTCATGTGTATATAATGATGTAATAACAAAGATACGTTACATTGGTACTTGGTCGAGTAAGATACCGGGTGCCCGTCGCGGCCTATCGGTTTGGGTCGTGATAAAAGTGGTACAGAGTAGTTCTATCCTAGGGAGTCTACAAGCCGTGTCTAGTAGAGTCTTGTTTATGGGTGTATCGTGCACCACACTTATAAGTAGGAGGCTACAGGGCATTTAAGACTGTCACTCTTTCTTTTTACTCTAGATCGTGTGGTAGAGCTCACTTATAAGAATTAAAGTCCCGAACTTCTATTTTTATTCGTAATAAGACGATGCCTACGTTCAGAAAGATGATCGATAAGAGATATAGCTGTGGAAGTGTTGAATTAGAGGAACTCGACTTTGTATCATGCTTATGATAAGTAAATATGAGGTCTTCAGCAGATCATGTGCGTACTGAAAGGTGTAAGCCTCTTGATAAGGAGCCTTAAGGTAAGAATACCTATCCACCTTTATGGTGAAAGATAATGAGAGATTAAGAAGATAAATACAAGTTTCAACAAGCAAAAGAAGCAAGATGAAGAAGGGTACGAGGCGCCCAATTAATAAAGGTTAACAGTGTTTATAATTGAGGTAGAGGAACATAAGCTTTTTAAGTTATATTCAACAGTAACAAAGGTATGTACAATTGGTCACACCCATTTCAGTTATGCCCTGTGGGGGCTAACATGTATAGTTAAGAGAAGGATGGGATATCAAGATTCGGCCGGGGTTAGAGTAACCCAAATCAGTAAATAGATTACTTTCATTTGTTGGCATTTTTTGAAGTGTATTACAAACATGCCAATAGATCTTCTTGTGAGACATCCATATGGTGCACCCTAGAATAGTACAATTAGATATGAATACTAGCATTCAGAAGATAGGCATTGAAAGCCTAGATGGGATAAATATTACCTTAATTATGGCTCTCATCCCTAGTAGAGCGAGGGTGTTGAACAACCCAAAGAGACATTAGATGGAGCAAACGTAAGCTAAAAGCAAAAGAATGTCGTATTGAAGTTTTCACAAGAAAAGGGATATGCAGAAATATTAGCAGAGTAAGGAGAAGAGAGATAAAGAAGCATTATGAATAAGGTGTGATACGTGGATGAAAACGGTAGAGTGTTACGGAACCTATAGTCAAATGAAGGAAGAGACGAAAGGTGATGAGCCTTAAGACAACGAAAGAGTATAGGCCATAAGGTTATATTCTCATTTCAAGAAATAAGTTCGTGACTCCAACGCGACTACCAGAGGATCCCTAGAGTAATAAAAATCAGTATGGACTGGTAAAAAAAAAAAGATAAACTAAATATGAATTAGGGAGTAAATGATTGGAAAATACTCGGCATCATGGGAATTTCAAATTTCGTTCTGTCGATAATAAAATGGACCACAGAAGAAGATTCATGATGAATTCAGAGAATAATCATTCAGGGAGACGCTTCCCTAGAGCAAGCAATGTGAGCAAAGTTAAGCTTAAGAGAATGTATGTGCCAGTTACGCTAAGTGTCACCCTCGCGAGTAAGGGAAATTGTCATCCTTGGTACAGAAGGATTGCCGCAAGGCGAGTAAGGATCATTGATGTTGAGAAAACGACACCAAAAATGAAGAGGTAAAACATCTATAGGTAGATCCTCGTGGCTTCAGCTTTTAGTACACCCCTAAAAGGGGAAATATGGAGTGATGTGGCATTAAGTCAGAATTAAGTGGTTCTAGTGACTATGGAATGGTAAAGGAAGAATGCGATAAATAAAAGAGGAATGAGATGGCACTTATCCAAAATCTTACAGATACGCTACGATTTAAAAATATTGTGCAAGCACGATGCCAAGGAGAGGAAGTAAAGGTTCCAGCCCGAGCTATTATTAATAAATAAGGAGAGAGTGCGAGATGTAAGTTAAGACAAAGGAAATAACCCAAGAAAGATTACGAGGAATATTAATATGAGAATGGGCCAATGTGTAGTTAGTAATTGGTCAGGAAGATCCCAGTTATGGCAAAATAAGAGGTTACAGAGGAGTCATCAGATCGTGTAAAGTAAACATAGTAGAACCCAACATGGAGAATTCAGCCTCAAAAAATATCATTATAAAACTTGAGATATATTCAAACAAGAGTCGGGGTAGTTAAAGGTACTGTATGAGTGTTACGGGGATAAAAGAAAGTGTCATTGGGAAGGCAGTCAAAATATCAGTTCAAAAGCAACCATACAAGCACAAGGGCATGGAAGTAAGCAACTATGGATGATTATAGGCAAGTAAAGACATCAAAAAGGTTCGTAATAAGCTCACAGCTTTACGAGAGTCAAGGGTTCTCCCTAAGTACTACAACGAAAGACTAGCTGAGGAGATAAGAAAGAAGGCTTCAACCTAAGCACAATGACCTAAAGAGGAAATGGTCGTATAACAACAATCTCACAACAACATTGTAAGCACTCCAAAGGAAAGTGGCACCTACTGTGGCTAATGAACGGAAAGTAAGAATTAAAAGTAATATCCGAGATCATATGAGTTGTATGAAAACTCTGGCAAGTGTGCGCACGAAGATAATCTAAGTATGGATGCAACAAGGGGCAAAAAGACCAGGAAAAGTAATAGCTTACGTTGAAAGAAGGCTAAGATGGAATGAAAGAGTTATTTGATCAATTATCCAGAGTTAGTACGTTATAGATACACTCAAGATTTTGGAGCATTATCCAGGCAGCATATTTGTTGACAATCATACAGCCATAAAAGACTCCGGTATAAGTTAAAAGAAAGAATTAAGCCCAGGTCATAGATGAAGGATTGATTTGTTAAAGGATTTTATCATGAATATCCCTCAGCGCCTATGAAAGGCTAAAGTAAATACTAATACCAGGAGCCGCAGGTCGGAAGATATCTTAATCCTACATAGAGTCTAATCAAAAAGAAGATGAGACTAAAGAATTACATCACCAAAGTAAATCAGGAGTCTGATTATTAGACCAAGAAATATTATAAGAGTTGTGCTGGAGAACATGACATAATCACTCTTAGTATCAGATGTTCAAGAGAAATAACACAACAACCATAATCTATAATGGCTCTACAAGGAAGCCAGTTAGAAGAAGTATCAGCCTCATAAGAAGTCAGTACGAAGCTCCCACCGGATTGTGTATGTACCAAAGGTGTGAGTATTATAATAGAGCGTCAAGTTGTGGACGTAAATTACACCTAAGTTGAAGGGAGGTTATGAAAGAGATAGATGATATGATACGAGATTTTAAGTAAGGTAAAAGTGAACAGCGTACGAGATACTCAAATGTAGAAAGTTATGAATAGTCCATACTTCGGATAGAAGGTTATAAGCACGGGGATTCAATATCCAGGAATGATAGCGGCATCGTTAATGGCATATCTTTTAGCCTATGGTTTCTTCGTATCGAGAGGTGTAGTTAAAAGAGTATAGAAGAGTTAGAGACAATGTGATGTCTTGCTTGATGTTCCGGAATAACAAAAGGAAATCTATGATGCAAGCAAGTTGAAAGGTTACAAATAATATAAATGGAGTTGTGTAGGTTGCAAGTTATTATATGGTGAAGCGACAAGGATCTAGAAGACAGGAGTAAGGATAAGAACAGGCGAGTTAAAAGGTAACAAAAATGGATAAGTCCTCAGGATTAAGCTCGTAAAAACAAGAAGAGCTGATGGTTTCTCTAAATTATACAAAGCTCAATATAGCCTGAATGAACTCAAAGGAGTCTAAGACTAATAGCATTTAGAAGGAATGAAATGTTGACCTGGTAATAAAATGAAGGTATAATTGTGACAGATACAGGATGACGTTTGGGCCTTCGTTTGAATAATTATTTGAAAAAAAAACAAAAAAAAAATATTACATAAAAGGTTAAGTTATCAGGGGTGGATTATGGATCAAAATTGAGGTGAATCAACAATGGATTGATAAAAGTTATAAAGTATGAGAAGAGATTAGGCCGTCATTCTTAAGATGAACAGTAATGTGGAAGCATTAGAGGACATAGATTTATACCTAAAGGATAGGCAACAAAAGTAACTGGGAACTTGGTAAGCATACCTCAGTAAAGGCTGATTGAAGCAAAAATTATGGTATAGTATAACCCATGTAAATACAGTAAAGTCATGTGAATGGGTAACCAGATCTATGAAATAAGATATGGCCATATTCGCAAATTCAACAAAGTATCGAGCAAAGGACTTCAATATACCTAAAAAGGCCTAGAGAGGCATCCTATTAAGCCTTGTATATACAAAGTAAGCCCTACAGATTGACTAAAAAATAAAAGGAAAAAGGAAAGATGAATAGCATAAGTGCACTTACAAAGCCAGGGTCCTACAGGCTCCATGACAGGAGGTAACAACAGTTGCGAGATTAGGAAAATTTCAACCACAGGTCATGATAAGAGCAAAAAGACTAAAGGGGGGAATACCCTAGACTTTGGATTTATTCATAGAGCAACCTGTTAAATGGCAATAAGAGTATTAAGGTAATCACAAGAATTATAAGTTACGAAAATGATAAGAGCATCAGTCAACATTCGAGGACGAATGTTCCAAAGGGGGAATGATGTTACACCCCGCAATATTACATCCTGCAGTATTATATTACGATGATGTTATGTTTTGTAGTATTAAGTTATGATGGTGTTGTATCCGACAGTATTACATTACGGTGATGTTACACTTTGCAGTAATAAGTTACGACAATGTTGCACCATGTAGTATTTCACGTGGAATTTGCCATAAGGTAATGGACATCAGTCCAAGGAAAAGATTATTTGGGGATTATAAGGGTTATGCTATTTTACAAGTGATTAGTAAATTCATGAAGGTGAAAGGAGGAGCAAGTCTAAGAAAAACGAATTTTGTCAAAGTTTGGCATTTTGGGATAAAATACGGCCCAAGATAAAATACCCGATATTTATGGACTAGTGTCATATGAGGTACCACATGACCATACTATTAAGGTATATAAGGTATGTGAAAAGTGAGTAATATTTTAAGTAAAGTGGAAATAATTCTTAATTTTGCCGGTAATTGATTAATTACCGGAGTAGCAGAACATTACCTAGTTAATTATTACAATGTAGAAATGAGACGTGGTAGCACTAGCTAACAACATGGAACGACTAAGTAATTAAATGTCCTAAGTGGCAACATACCTTATTAATTTCAAGACACTTCACTTATTCTATATGTTGTATTCAAACACTACAACCAAACCTTAGCCATTCTTACCATCAAATACGTTAGCCAACCTTTACACCCAAAATATTTTTCAACCAAAGTTTTGTTTCTTCCTAAAATCTTATTCAAAGACTTGCTTATAATTAAGCATTATCCTTAAGTCAATCCTTCAAAAATCATTCTATCTTTGAACAAAGACATTAGAGTCAGAAGTGATTTCATTCCAAATTTCAACAAATTCAAAGCAAAATTCGTTCATAAATTTCAAAAGAAGCAGGAACAAATTTCACTCAAGGATTTCAAAAAGCAGAAGCTTAATCCGATTTTTAGGGTTCTAAGTTCAATCCACTAAGGTTTCCAATGGAATATTATACAGAGTTTTCCCTACTCCAGGTATGTTAAGGTTATCCCTTCCATTCTTTTGGCATGATCCATACGATACGAACGAAACGTGCAAATGCACAAATTCCATAAATGACTCTATTCATAGAAGTATTAGAGATATCTATGTTCTTGAATTTCCATGTGTCATAATATATTATCTTCTGTTCATGGGTCTCAGAATAATACATAGTTGACAAAGTTTATCAGGAAGAAATATTGGGATTATTACGTATTTTTCATGCATTTCACTCATTTATACATGTGCATTGACCCATTACCAAATGGCGTTATATACGCGTATATATGTAAATATATGTATATGGTATATGGGAAAAGGTTACGGCGTTATATACGCACCACCACCTGATCAGCTGGTATATGATGATGATGTTTCCCACAGTGGCTGAAATATGATTCAAACGGAGTTATATACGCGTATATATTTATGTATATGTATATGGGATATGGGAAGAGGTTATGGCATTATATATGCACCACCACCTGATTAGGCATTATATACGCACCACCACCTTATCAGCTGGTATACGATGAATGATTTTGCCCAAAGCGGCCGATATGATATGATGGGATGCCCTCAGAGGCTGATGATGTTATGAAACATGTACCTATGCACGACATAACATTCATACGCATATGCATGATGTTAAAAGTAATTTATGATTTACAAAGTTATTCAGACTTACAAGTTGAGTCATGTACTCTATATGTCTCTTATGTATTTATTTATGTGCTTTACATACTCGGTACATTATTCATACTGACGTCCCTTTTGCCTGGGGACGCTGTGTTTCATGCCCACAGGTCCCGATAGATAGGTTAAGAGCCCTCCAAGTAGGCTATCAGCTCAGCGGAAGATGTTGGTGCGCTCCATTTGTTTCGGAGTTGCTCGTTTGGTTAGTAAGCTTTAGACGTGTATTGTTTGGTAAGGCGGGACCCTGTCCCGACCTTTATGACATTTATGTACTCTTAGAGGCTTGTAGACATATGTCATGTATGTGAAAGATTGTACGGCCTTGTTGGCCTATGTTTTGAGTTTATAAATGATTATGTTGGCCTATTAGGCCGGTATGTCATGTGTACATAATGATGTAATAAGAAAGATACATTACATTGGTACTTGGTCGAGTAAGATATCAGGTGCCCGTCGCGGCCCATCGGTTTAGGTCGTGACACTCTTCCTCTGACACGTCGCTGAACTTGCGCTCCAAATATTCCTCCTTGGTCCTACTCAACTTGAAACCTTTAAACTCCAGGGCCTGCCTCCATACCTCCAGTCTCTTATTAATGTCGCCTCGAGTCTCATCAATCAGAACTATATCATCAGCGAACAACATAGACCATGGCACCTCCTCTTGAATATGGTGTGTCAGTGCGTCTATCGCCGGTGCAAATAAGAACAGGCTGAGCGCAGATCCTTGATTTAACCCCATAACCACCGGAAAAGGCCCTGAGTAACCTGCCACAGTACTAATCTGAATCTTAGCTCCATCATACATATCTTTTATTTCCCTAATATAAGCTACCAACACATCGTTCACCTCAAGGCATCTCCAAAGAACGTCCTTAGGGACCTTGTCATACGCATTCTCTATGTTAATAAACACCATATGCAAATCCCTCTTCCTATTTCTATACTGTTCCACCAACCTCCTGATAAGGTGGATAGCTTCTGTAGTAGAACGACCCAGCATGAACCCGAGCTGTTTTGCTGATATAGACACCGCCCTCCTTACCCTCCCTTCCACCACTCTCTTCCAAACTTTTATAGTATGACTTAGTAACTTGATACCTATATAGTTGTTAAAATTCTGGATATCACATTTGTTCTTGTACAACGGAATCATCATACTCCACCTCCATTCATCTGGCATCCTCTTCGTCATGAAAATAACATTAAACAGCTCAGCCAGTTACTCTAAGCCTTCTCTACCTACATACCTCCAAAATTCTACTAGAATCTTGTCTGATCTAATCGCTTTGCCCCGACTCATCTTATGCATCGCTCCCACGACCTCCTCAACCATAATACGCCTACAGTACCTAAAGTCTTGGTGACTCTCGGAGTGCCCCAATTCCCTTAACACGATCTTTTCGTCCCCATCTTCATTCAGAAGTTTATAAAAGTACCACGACATTTATGCTTAATCTAGGCCTCTTCCATCAATACACGACCTTCCCCGTCTTTGATGCACCTCACTTGATCCAGGTCACGAGCCTTCTCCTCTCTCGCTTTGGTCGGCCAAAATAACTTCTTGTTCCCACCTTTACCCCTCAGTTCCTCATAAGCCGACCAAATGCAACAGTCTTAGCCTCTGTGACCACTAATTTCGCATCCCTCCTAGCTTCCTTGTATCTTTCTCTGTTCTCTATCCTCTACTCCTCGTCGGTGCTCTCCACTAACTTAGGTAAGCCGCTTTCTTTGCTTCCACTTTACTCTGGACCACTTTATTCCTCCACCAGTCACCTCGGTGCCCGCCAGAGTAACTCTTCGAGACCCCTAACACCTCTCTCGCCGCCTCCCTTGTATAGTCAGTCCACATAACGCTAGTATCTCCGCCACTCTTCCAGGCTCCACTAGCCTTCAACCATCCCTCCAATTCTTGCGCATTATCCTTAGGTAAGACTCCCCACTTGATCCTCGGTTGAACTCGTACATGCCTCTTCTTCCTCTTTATCAAGATAAAGAATAAATAAGGAACAAATAATTTATTTGATTACTATATGATGTGTATTTTTTTATTTTGTATAGATTTTGTTATATTTCTGCACATTACATTAAAATAAAAAATAACAACGTAATATTTATTAAAATAATATGATATATTAGATTATAACTTTATAAAATTAATATTCTATCAAATTATACGCATATTGTGCGGGTTCTAATACTAGTAACTAAATAAAAAGAAGAAAAGGAAAAAAGTGACAGTTATCTAAGTTCTAGTATGATATATAGAGATAGTTTCAGCACAATATAAGCAGTAAGTCACCATCAAAGGGAAGCTTTCTAAGATAAGAGTACCCATATTTCAGTTGAAACAGAATATGTTATTGCCATTTTGTTAAGAAATTACCAGCAAACGAAACTTCCTCTATCAATGGCAGAATTGGATCATAATCCAAAATGAAAGCTTAATTGGTACTTGTAATGTGATTTCTCTTCTTTTAATGTTAGAAGTTAGAGCAAGAAAGTACTGAAGATCTGATTCTCTCTTAACAGTCATATATGAAAATTCAAGGAAACTTCTATTTACTTCTTCCTATACTCCAAACTATGCTACGAATCATTTTGGTAGATCATTTCCTACTCTTTGTAAGTTAGTGGCGGAGACACCCCTTAGTAAAGCGTATCATCTGACCCAGTAGCGTACGCAGGATTTTACATAAACAATATCATAATTTAAAAAAATAAATAAATAAATAAATCACTATAATGGCAAGTGATGTTATTTTCTATATATCCCCAAGATTTTTAATTTCCTTATAAATATTTTGTTTGGTGTCCCGTAACATCGCATGGTATAAGACTTCAAAAAGAAAATAAAGAATTGGGATCCAGCCATTACACGATAGACAAAAAGTAATTGGAGCCCTGTATGTAATTAATCATAAAAATAGTAACCGAAAAAACAAATTAATCTTCTAAAACAAATTAAATTACTTAATATAAAAGTTTCATAGTGAATATAAGATAAATTCAATTGAAAAATGCTTCCCCGTGTACGTAAACACATTGTATATCAAGTTCCACCACCTGTTGGACTAATGGGTAAAATGAAAAAGAAAAAGTTCCTTCACTAAGGATGTGTTTGGTATAACGGAAAATGTTTTCCGTGGAAAATATTTTCCAAGAAAACATTTTCTTGGAAAATATTTTCCAAGAAAACATTTTCTTGGAAAATATTTTCCAAGAAAACATTTTCTTGGAAAATATTTAGTAATCTTATTCATTTCCCGGTATTTGGTACGCAAATTAAGGAAAATGACTTTTCAAGAGTATTCATAAATCATTTAGATATAATAAACATGAAGCCATAAACTTTCAAACCAACAACCTTCCGGACCCACAAATTTCATAAACTTTCGAACCACTAAACTTTCAAAACCGCGGAATTTCGAACCCGTAAACTTCCAAACACATAAACCTCCAAACTCATAATTTTGGAACTTGTAAAATTTTGAGCATTTAAACCAATAAATAATAAAGTTAAAACTGAAAAATATATTTAAAATTTTTTCGGGGGGGTGGGGGGGCAGGGGTGGGCGGCGGGGCTTTGGGGGCAGTAAAATGAAAAAAAACGTGTTATGCTAGTATGGGGGTGTCTATTGTAAGTTATCAGATGCTTTATTCCTTAGCTTTGATCCAAATGGGGGAGTCTGCTATCGACGGGTTGATTGCACGATTATGTGTTGTATTGGTTTCAGTTTGAGGTATACTAGTGAATCAATTATGTCTTACAGAGGTTGAGATCGAGAAATTTAAATTACAAAAAAAAAAGTAAAAAAAATTGTGCGGAGAGAGGGGGGAGGGAGGTGGGGTTGGGATGGGTGGTGAAGAAAAATGAAATTGCAAAAAAAAAAAAAAAAAAGAAATTAAGGTAAAAAAAAATATTTTTTTTGCAGGGGGAGTGGAGAGATAGTAGGGTGGGTGATAACGGAAAAATTGAAATTTGAAACCCCCCCCCCCTCTTTTTTGGAGAGGGGGTGGGGTGGGTTGGCGAGGATGGGGAAGGTTGAGAAGGAGCTTTGGAAAATGTTTTCCCTTCTCTTAATAAGGAAAACATTTTAAAATGAATTGATAAGGAAAATATTTTCCAAAACATTTAAGTCAACCAACATAGAAAAATTGAAAAATATTTTCCGGAAAATATTTTCCTTCATACCAAACACACCCTAAAGTTTTGTCATATATAGTATCCTCGGACTTCAGCATTGTCTCACAAAATGCTAAACTCTATTTGGATCGAAATAACATGGTTAATGCTGAAGCTAATATAGAGAACTTTGATGATAATAAATCAGGCATATTAAAAGAGATTATCATTTAAAGTGATTTGGTCACTTGACCAATATTTCTAAGAGAAAAGATCAAAAGCTAATACTTATAATATAAAAGAAAATACTAAAATATATATCTTCCGTTAAACATAATTCTCTTCATGACTATATATTGTGAATTATTGTATTGTTGTTGTGAGAAGTAGAAGTCATCCTCAATTTATAAATATTCAAAATTTTCCTCCAAGAAAAGTTTCCTTTTAAAAAAATAATTGGATTAGGCTATATTCAATGCAAATATATAGTTGCTGAGGTGAGAGTAAGATATACACTTGAATTCTTACCTTAAAAATTTTCCACACGAAACAACTATTGAGCTATCAATGCAATATAATTAACGTACCAAATACCACTCAACCTCATTTTTCAGTACCATAAATTTTACAGTACATGTCATGAGCACTCCATATATAACACATGTTGTTCATTCTTTTTATCTTTACTTTTTATTTTATTTTAATGATATTCACATAGTGTTTTTTTTTGTTTTTCATCTAGTGTTCGGTATAGTGTCATCGGCAGAATTTTTTATCAGCGGTGTCAAATGTTTGAAGAAATAAACAAAAGAATAAATCGCTATAATGATAAGCGTTGTCATTTTCTATATTTATACCCAATATTTTTTCCTTCTATATGTATATATTTAGTAAATACTGGATTAAGCGGTGTCACGTGATACTGCTTGGAAAATGGTGCGTCCGCCCCTAATTCGGTATCCACATTCCAGATTTACATAAAAAAAAAAGTCCTAATAATATACTTTTTAATAAAGACGACTTTATATTTAGAACTCAAACTCGAAATCTCCGATTAAGAATAAAGAGCTACTTTGAGTATACTCTGTAGAGTTCGTATACCCATTTTCAGGAAAGGGAACAAGTGAAAATATTTCTCTTTTTAGGGTTTCAGCACCTGTTTCCTTCCCATAAAACTACGTGGAGTTCATGCAAACTTATAGAAAACAAAACAAACTCAGCGAAAATTCTAGGAAGCTTCAAATTCCAACTCCCATTTCTTGTCCTCTATAAACTCAAGAAATACAAGTATAAACTATAAAGATGCATACAATTTCCCCTTTTTCTTACAACAAATTCTATTCATCTTAATTATTTTTTTTCATTTTTTGTATTATGGGTTCTCTAAGTGATTTGGAGAATGGAGAAATTAATAAAAAAGAGCAAGAATTCATCAAAAAGAATGCACAAAATTTGTCAAATTCAATGATGAGGAAAAAATCGGATCCAGAACTTGTATCAAAAATTCGTTTTAAGAAGCTCAGAGAAATCTTGGGTAATCTTCAAGAGGTTATATTAGGAACAAAGCTTTGTTTGCTCTTTCCAGTTATCCCTTTGGCAATGCTAGCTCAATACTATCATTTTGCAAGAGTAAGCATTTTCTTAATTTTCTCCTCATTTAATTTGTTATATACATTTGTCTTTCAAGACTATGATTTTAACTGTTATACATTGACAGTATAAATAAATTTTTTACGCTATCAGACTACTTAAATGATGAACTGCATGTAATTGTTCGTAATGGATAGTATAAAGAATTTTTACATTATCAGTATATTGTAACTTTTCTTATTTTTCAAGTTCCTAATCCTATTTTTATGAATGGTTAACCGTTACATGTAGTCAAACGAAAGAAAAGAAAAGAAAAATAGGTCAACAACATCAATATATGTATATTTGAGAGATTATCTTCGGGTTGAGGAGCGCCCATATGAGTTCGTTGAGATATTTACATAGGCCTATCTTTTAGATGACCTGATATATAGCGCTGGTGTAAAAAATTTACTCGATCATATCACGTAAAAAAAATTTCTTTACAATATCGATGTATATAAATTAATTTTGAACTAAGATAAATAGATTAGAGAATTTGTGGAAAAGCTTCAAACTATGAAGGATCATGTTTATATTTATGTTTTTGAGCAGCCCTGGATTTTTGCGTTTAGTTTACTTGGACTTGCACCGCTTGCTGAACGTGTCAGCTTCTTGACTGAGTAAGTTGTTTCTTTTTTTAATTCTTTTTAACTCCTATTTTTAATCTAATGACAAAATTCCTAACACAATTATTCTTTTTTTTTCTCCCTTCTACCTGAAATTAAAAAAGACAAATTGCTTACTTCACTGGTCCAACAGGTATGCATTTTGTTCTTATACCTCCCAGAAAAAAAAGTGTATATATTTATTTATTTACTTAAGTTGAAAAATTAATAATGATGCATGGTTATTTTTATGATTTAATGCAGTTGGGGGTCTATTAAATGCAACATGTGGAAATGCAACAGAGATGATAATAGCATTACTTGCTCTTTACCAAAGGAAAATACATGTTCTAAAGTATTCTCTATTGGGATCTATTCTTTCCAATCTTCTTCTTGTTCTTGGAAGCTCTCTTCTTTGTGGAGGATTGACCAACCTTAAAAAGGAACAAAGATTTGACAGGGTAAGTTCACATCAATATATAGGATTTAAATTAGGTACATTGACAATGTATATATATTTATTTTAATCTAAACAACGTAGTTTAATTTATTATAGCATGTTAATTACCATTTGTATTAGGTTGCCGATTAATACTTATCGTAAAAATTTACCTACAAACGATCGGACTGTATAAAGATTTCTTACACAGTCAGTGCACAAATTCTTGTAACTTCTATATACTGATCGTGTAAAGAATTTTTAAGCTATCAAGTAACCTAAAGGTACGTGCAGAGTAACCATCCATAATAAGTGAAAGTAGTTATTTAGAAAGTAGTTGGCCCACCTGCTATAAAACATTAAGTTACACTAGTAGCTATCTTTATATTATCTAAATTATCATGTATATGTAAGTAAAATCCATACTAAATTTGCTAATCCGTGGCGGAGCCACCTTTTACCAAAGGATATCTTGACACTCCTTCGCTAAAAAATTACACAGTACAAATATTCATTTTTGACTTCTTTCGTGTGTTTAGTTTTTTATATTTTAACTTTCCTTAATAAATTTTCTAGCTTCGCCACGGTGTGTTAGTACTGCTTCAATGCATCTTTTTTTTTTTTTTGCTTTGACATTTATCTTTCAATTTTGGGACAGGGACAAGCTGATGTAAACTCAGTTCTCCTTTTACTGGGATTGCTTTGCCACATGTTGCCACTGATGTATAGATTGTCTGTGGAGCCAGCACTAATTAACAATAATGTAACAACTTCAATATTGGGGTTGTCTAGAGTTAGCAGCATTTGTATGCTTGTAGCATATGCAGCTTATCTCTTCTTTCAACTGCGAACACACAGACAAATGTTTGAATCGTCCGAGGAGGTAATGTTTTTCTATTTTTAGAATAATATATATTGTCATATTTTGAACCACTCATCCGGCACCCACCTATATTGCTCGGACTCTTTAAAAATGCCAATGGTGCATGTCAGATCCTCCAAAATAGTGTATTTTTTGGGAGACCAGATACGAGTGTGACAACATTTTTAGATAGTTAGTATACTAAAATCAAAACTTTTATTTTGATGACAAATGAGTAGGAGGAAGAAGATAAAGTTGCGGGAGATGAGGCGGTGATTGGTTTTTGGAGTTCATTTGCTTGGTTGATTGGCATGACAATTACTATTGCTATATTATCAGAGTACGTCGTGGGTACAATTGAGGTAAGCTTTGATAATAAATGTACGGATTTAATTGTTATACACTGACAGTATAAACTATTTCAACCTCCTTGTAGCAGGTAACTTGTTTTATTTCTAAGGCTCTAATTTCATTTTTTTATGGACGGTTTAATTACTGTAATTTCAATCTCAGGATGCATCAGATTCTTGGGGCATTTCAGTGAGTTTCATAAGTTTAATATTGTTGCCAATAGTTGGAAATGCAGCAGAACATGCTGGATCCATCATATTTGCTTTAAAAAACAAGTTGGTAAGATATACAATCTTATACTACAAACTCCTTAATTACATTATTCAATTTCAGAAGAGAATATATAATTAGTATTCTAAATAACTCTATATATATATACCAATGCAGGATATATCTCTAGGTGTTGCCTTGGGATCAGCTTCTCAGATTTCCATGTTTGTGGTGAGAACTTGGCAATATTTGTTTCTTTATGTATATATTTCCCAATTTCTTTAATTTTTGGCTATTTTTGTCTAGAGCTTAATTTTTACACACGTATATTGTAAAATATTTTATACGATCGGTTCACCTAAAAGATAATTTGAAATAACCGTTCATAAAATTAAAATGGGATTAGTAACTTGAAAAATAAGGTAGGTTACATACTGCAACAAGCAATAATATAATATAAAAAAAGTTTAATTTACATCGTCAGTGTTATAAAGGGCAGCCTGGTGCACTAAGCTCTCGCTATGTGCGGAGTCCCGGGAAGACCCAGACCATAAGGGTAGATCGTACGCAACCTTACTCTGCATTTATGCAAGATGCTGTTTCCACGGCTCGAACTCGTGACCTCCAGATCACATGTAGGTAGCTTTACCAGTTACGTCAAGGTTCTCCTCACATCGTCAGTGTTGTATATAAGTTAAATCGGTTTGTCTATATGTCACTTAGGGGGTGGTTGTTTCAGTTATTGTTTTCAGAGAAAGAATAAAGCTAACTTCTTTATTATTTTCAGGTACCTTTATGTGTCATTGTGGGATGGATAATTGGTGTGGATATGGATTTGGACTTCAGCCTGCTTGAAACTGGTTCCCTTGCTTTCTCAATTCTTCTCATTGCCTTCACCTTGCAGGTCCTTTTATCATTTGACAAACACTTTTTGCTGACTAATTCTTCGATAGCAGCCCTTTACCCTGTATAAACTATACAAAAGTATGAGTTTTAAGTTAATATTAATATAATTAGGTCATATTTATACAATTACGTCACTTATTAGGTATTTACAGTCCGCTAAATCTCTTGATAAACATTGATGATCAGTAATATAATAATAATGCTAACTAATAATAGGCTTAAAACTCAATAAAGAACAGCCCGGGGCACTAAGCTCCTGCTATGCTAAGGGTCCGGGGAAGGGCGGACTACAAGGATCTATTGTAATTTGTACGTAGTCTTACCCTACATTTCTGCAAGAGGTTGTTTCCACGGCTCGAACCCGTATAGCTTTACCGATTACGCTAAGGCTCCCCTTCAACGGTTAAAATTTAATGACAATATAAAATTGTTTTACATAGTCTGCATATAATATAACTTAAACTGAAAAATTATAATACTGCAAAATGAACCAAAAAATTTATAGAGAACAAAACTTTACCAAAAATAGAAATATTGGGGTCCATGCTGATCCAAAACAAAAAGAAAATGCTCTGTCAATTTTGTCCGAACGTGGAGAATATGAATGGCATGATATATTTGGATTATTCTACAAGACAAAAATTGAGGATATCATGTTCAAATTATATAAGGAACTTAGCTATTTCTCTCTTCAGTTCAACTTCTATATATATATATATATAACATATTTTGAAGCAAAAAAGGAAACTTCAATGTTTTTGCAATTATTGCAGGATGGAACCTCACATTACATGAAAGGAGTGGTTCTATGTCTTGCCTATTGTGCCATTGCTGCCTGTTTCTTTTTCCATAAGCTTCCCATCAGTAAGTCCTTTTAAATATGTTATACAAAAACCCCTGTAATAATTTTTATGCTATTAGTGCAATTTTACTATTTATTATTATGGATAGTAGTTACCTTTAATTTCTTGGTGTATTTGGGTGATTTTAAGATAATCATATAGGGAACAATTCATCTGGGAGCTCGGCCGCTTAACCACATGAATTCGTTCATCAACGTGATCCATCAGAAAGAAATCGATAGGTATCTGATGGAGTCTACACCATACGTCGTCATCAACCAGATGTAATACTTCATTGCATCAATTTACATTTTTTCAATCAAGGTGGAGCTTTTCTTGACCTTTTGCGCGCGATCGAATCTGGATTACTATCCCATTTCATGTTTCATTAATTGGAGGCCTTTGTCAAAAACTAGAAGATTAATGAATGAAGCCTTTGTGGGGAAAGGACTTTATTTAAGCAAAGTTGTATGTAAATATTTTCTCGTGTTCTTACTGGTTTTTTGCATAAAAAAGTGGTGATTTTTGAGGAGAGAATAAGGAAATGTCACCCTTTCATTATGGTGTTATATGTATTGCAATTAAGTGCTACGTACTTTTGCTGGGGGAATAAAATTTATGTTTGCATTAAAAGTTCAAACTAACTTTCTATATCCCTTTTCATTTGTAACTCTTTTATCAATTATTAGGAGGATTGATTCTTCAAAGAGTTTAATTTATATATACTGTTTGCGTAAAGGAATTTGTACGTTCCTTTTTTGCTTTTCAGTGGGTAAGCAACGCGAATCTATGTGTTTTTATCTTTCATGGTGATATACTGATTATTTGTGAAATAGCCGTGTGAGACATCCAGTTTCATGGCACTGAATTTGCAGTTACGTCAAAGTTAAAACATACTACCGTCGGTTTATATTATGGATTAATTTCACGTATGGTCATATAACTATGATCTTTTTCAGTAAATCATATAACTTTATTTTCTCATACAAAAGTCATATAACTATAACCATTTTTTCACTAAAGTCATATAATTTTGTTTTCACACACAAAAGTCATATAACTATGATTTTTTCTTTTTACCAAAATCATATAATTATGTTTTCTCACACAAAAATCATAAAAATTTTGCTAACTCAGACAAAAATCATAGTGATCAGAAAATATACATTTTCACTAGTATTTTCTTATTTTGTAAATTTTTATTTTCTTATTGGCGAAATGGCTTCTTGACCACTTAAACATGTAGGGCTTTTGAAAGCCGATACATGAATTTTGGATTTTCCCATTTGAACACCTCTACTTGAGAAAATGTCTACTAATAAATACCTTTGACTGTTGACTATGCTTATGTGGCAATATTATAGCTGATGTGGCCAATTGTGTGTTAATCACAGGTTTTAAGCGCGTGAATATGATAAATAATTTTTTAAAAAAAGATAAATAATTAATTGGAAAAAATAGAAAAGTTCATTGGGTCAGATTTAGAGAAAAGCCACCCCCTCCATTTATCTTCTTCCTTTCCCGTCTTTTGCCTTTTATTCTTAATTAAAGTCATAACCAAATTTTTGATAAATCAAACTCAAAAGCTTCATATTTAACCCACATATCTGACTATTCTTGAATTTTTAACCATCAGTCACACTTAAAAACTCCATATTAGGAAAAGTCAACATCCACTATCATAAAATAAATTCCTCGAATCAAGGAAGATGGAAGGGATCGGGACAAATTTTTGGAGTAAGAATGGGTAATAAGAAATTGAAAAGCAACAGTATTCGTTGCTTTTTGATTTGTTGAAATTTTTTGCTGATTTGCTAGAAAAAGTCGTGTTAGATTTCAATTTGGGAATATTTTTCTGACGGGTTCTAATTTGGGAATGGAAGTCCTAAGCAACTGCAATATTTCACAAAGGCAAGTACGTGTACAATGGTGGAAGCTCAGGAGGTGGTTTTATGGCTTTCGCTTTTACGATGAATTACACACATGTACTGTCTCTTTAGAAGATCTTGCAACAGGGAAGGAGGAAGCAGTTCTTGGGGTACAAGGGTTTTATTCAAAAAAAATTATTTTTATAAAAAAAAAAGTGGGACCTTGAACATACAGGTGGCCACAAATGTGAATGAATGGACAATGTGGCTATACACAATATTAAATTAAATCCATGTCAGCAGCTATTGAACAACACACACCATGAAAAGTGTTTATTAGTAGACATTTTCTCAAGTAGAGGTGTTCAAATGGGGAAATCCAAAGTTCATGTATCGGCTTTCAAAAGCCCTACAAGTTTAAGTGGCCAGGAAGCCATTACGCCTTTCTTATTTTCAGTCTAATAAATAATAATCCAATTAAAATAGGAATGACTCAACTCGACCTGACCCCCCGACCCAATACTCATATATATAAATTAAAAATTGGGTCATTCCTATTTACTAAAAGTGAATTCTTTCCCCATAAAAAATTCAATTCAGAATACATGATATTCTGACAGAAAATAAAGAATTAAAAGGTATAATTAGAGAGAAATTGAAATAAAAATGCTATAAATTTGAATAAAAATTTCGAAAAGAAAAATAAACAATAGAATTATTATGTTTTTGAAGGATTTACTACTCACTTTGACTATTATTTTAATTTATATATATGATGAATAATGGGTCGGGTGGGCCAGGTCGGGTTGAGTCATTCCTATTTTAATTGGATTATTATTTATTAGGCCAAAATTAAGAAAATAAAAATCTACAAAATAAGAAAATACTAGTGAAAAATTACATTTTCGATCACTATGATTTTTGTGTGAGTTAGTAAAAGTTTTATGATTTTTGTGTGAGAAAACATAATTATATGATTTTGGTAAAAAAAAAATCATAGTTATATGATTTTTGTGTGAAAAGACAAAGTTATATGAAAAAGTCATAGTTATCTGACTTTTGTATGAGAAAACAAAGTTATATGATTTTAATAGAAAAATAAGTCATAGTTATATGACTGTCACGACCCGGACTTCCCACCCTCGGGAATCATGATGGCGCCTACTCGTGAAAGCTAAGCAAGCCGAGCGTTATAGATTTTTATTATCTTTTTTCTTAACCTTTTAATAATTTTTAAGACAACATGCGATCAACAGCAGAATAAAGATAATAATAATAAAAGAAATGTGGAAGACGAAGTCTAACAGTTTAACCAAATACTAATGCGAAAAAATTCAAAATACAACTCTACCCAGAACTGGTGTCACAATATCACGGACCATCTACGAATATTACAAACAGTTGTCTAAAAGGAAGATAAAATATATCTCTAAAGTAAATGAAAATAGAATATAACAGATAGAAGGGGACGCCAAGGCCTACAGACATCTGCAGGACTACCTTGGGTCTCCGCTGGACTGAAGGCAGCAACCACTCTAAGGTCCAAAAGCTCCGGTTCTGAGATCTGCATACAGTGCAGAGTGTAGTATCAGCACAACCGATCCCATGTGTTGGTAAGTGTCGAGCCTAACCTCGGCGAAGTAGTGACGAGGTTAGGACAAGACTACCAAATTAACCTGTGTAGTTAAAGCATATGCGGCAAGTAATAATAATGGGAGCTAGCAGTTAAAGATAGGAAAGGGGAACTTGCTGTGGGGAATATCAAGTACCAACAGAATCTCAGGAGAAAAGCATATAGAACACCTTAAATTTCACATCAGCAAGAATAAAGAAACTGTAATGAATCAATGTCCACTTTTATTCTTTATTGTTGCGGCACGCAACCCGATCCAATTCATATAACAATATTGCGGCGTGCAACCCAATCCAAATCATAGAATACTGTTGCGGCGTGAAACCTGACCCAACTCATATATCACTGTTGCGGCGTGCAAGCCGACCCCTCCTGTCGTCCCTTATCGCTCCTTGTTGTGGCGTGCAACCCGATCCCATATGATATTGTTGCGGTGTGCAACCCAATCCAAATATACAAATCAACACCAATCACCAAAGAATCCCAGCAAGGGAACAATAAGGGAACAACAATATCCCGACAAGGGAATTAACAACAAGAATAAACACATCCCAGCAGGGGAACCAACAGTAAGAATTAAATATGTCCCGGCAAGGGAATCAGCTATAACCAAACTTGTGCCAACAATTAACTTCACAAATGAAACCTCAACTGGAGCCAATGCTCAACGATAAACAAATACCACGAAAATAATCATAATTCTTGTACCACAGTTTCTAACCATCAAGTTAAGCATGATCAATATATAGTAAAATTACAACAAATTCGAATATAAGACTCACAGGCATGCTTGACACCAACGTATAGATACTCGTCACCTCACCTATACATCGTACTCGACACCAACACATAGCAAATAAGACACAACACCTATTCCCTCAAGCTAAGGTTAGGCCAAACACTTACCTCAAACTTTCACGGCCAACCAAGCCTCAAACACCGCTTTTCCTTTAGAATTCGCCTCCAAGTTACTTGTATCTAGCCCAAATTAATTTAACAACATCAATAAATGCTAAAGAATTCATACCTAATGCTTAATTATAGGTTTTCTATCATTTTTCCCAAAAAGTCAAAAATCGACTCCGGGCCCGCTTGGTCAAAACTCGAGGTTCGGACCAAAACTCGATCATCTATTCACCCACAAGCCCAAATATGCAATAAGTTTTGAAATCCGACCCCAAAACGAGGTCTAAATTTCAATTATTCAAAAAGCCCTAACTCTACCCAAATTCCCAATTTCTACCATGAAAATTCTTGATTTTTGATTAAAAAGTGATGAAAAACATTGTGTAATTGAAAGAGTAAAGTTTAGAATTGATTACCAACACTTTGGGGATGAATTTGTGTGAAGAAAATCGCCTCTAGGCCTTGGTAGTTCGAAAATATGATAAAAATGAGTTCTGCCCGTTTTTGGTTTTGTTTTAAAAGACTGGGCAGGCCTTCATCACATTCGCGATGGGCCTGCTGAGTTCGTGATGGGTCAGGCACAAATGGATTCGCGTTGGGTGGCCTGCATTCGCGGTTAAAGGGCCGCGTTCACGTAGAGCAAATTGAAATCCCTCCCTCAGGCCCACTAACCTTATGCGTTCGCATGAGCCTGAACGCGTTCGCGTCCTGAGATCCGCGTTCGCAAAGACCAAACTGACACCTGAGGAAAATTGCCTTACGCGATCGCGAATGAAGCCATGCAAACGCGAAGAACAAAATCATTGTGCACATGAACATCAAAACCTACAACGTTTCTAAGTGTAAGAACATCCCAAAATCTATCTGAAATTCGCCCGAGCCCTTGGGGCCCCAAACCAAACATGCATACTAACTCAAAAACATCATATGGACTTACTCAAGCGATCAAATCGCCAAATTAACATCTTTAACAACGAATTTAGCATCAAAATCAAAGAAAAATCTCAAGAACTCTTAAGTTCAAATTTTAACAACCGAGGGTCCGATTCACGTCATAACAAGTTCGTTTCTTACCAAATTTTACAGGCTCAACTTAAATACATATAAGACCTATACCGGTTTCCGGAACCAAAATACGGGCCCGATACCATCAAATTCAAACACATTTAAATTTTCAAAGACTCTTATAATTTTAGTTAAATAATTTTCTTCAAAAATTCATTTCTCGGGCTTGGGACCTCGAAATTCAATTCCGGGCACACTCCCAAGTCCCATATTTTTCTACGAACCCTTCGGGACCGTTAAATTATGGGTACGGGTCTGTTTTACCCAAAATGTTGACCGAAATCAACTTATATTCAATTTTAAAGGCCAAATTAGCATTTTCATCAAATTTTCACATAAAAGCGTTCCGGATATACGCCCGAACCGCACATGCAAATTGAGATGAGATAAAAGGAGGTTTTTAAGGCCTCGAAAAATAGAATTTAATTGTAAATCAAGGGGTCATCACATCCTCCACCTCTAAAACAACTGTTCGTCCTCGAACGGACATAGAAAAGAAGTACCTAAGTCGGGGAAAAGATGGGGATATCGGCTCCGCATATCGGACTCGGACTCCCAGGTAGCTGCCTCGGCAGGCTAACTCTCCACTAAACATGAACAGAAAGGTAACTCTTCGATCTCAACTAACGAACCTGCCGGTCCAGAATGGCCACCGGCTCCTCGTCATAGGTCAGATCCTTGTCCAACTGGACAATGCTAAAGTCTAACACGTGGGATGGATCGCCGTAATACTTCTGAAGTATGAACACATGAAACACTGGGTGCACAACTGATAAACTCGGTGGCAATGCAAGTCTATAAGCCACCTCTCCCACTCGATCAAGAATCTCAAAAGGACCAACGAACCTAGGGCTTATCTTGCCCTTCTTCCCAAATCTCATCACGCCTTCATGGGCGACACCCGGAGCAACACCCGCTCTCCGACCATAAATGCCACATCACGAATCTTGCAGTCGGCATAACTCTTCTGCCTAGACTGAGTTGTACGAAGCCTATCCTGAATATTCTTTACCTTATCCAAGGCATCCTGGACTAAATTTGTACCCAACAACCGAGCCTCTCCCAGCTCAAACCATCCAACTGATGACCGACACTGCCTATCATATAATGCCTCATAGGGAGCCATCTGAATGCTCGACTGGTAGCTGTTGTTGTAGGAAAATTTTGCTAAAGGCAAGAACTGATCCAACGAACCTCTAAAGCCCATAACACAAGCTCAGAGCATATCCTCCAAAATCCAAATAGTACACTCAGACTGTCCGTCAGTCTAGGGATGAAATGTTGTGCTCAACTCGACCCATGTGCCCAACTCACGCTGAACTACCCTCCAAAAATGTGAGGTAAACTGTGTATCTTGGTCAGAAATGATAGACACGGGCACACCATGAAGAAGAACAATCTCCCAGATATAGATCTCAGCCAATCGCTCCGAGGAATAGGAAACTGCCACCTAAATGAAATGCGCTGACTTGGTCAGCCTATCAACAATAACCCATATTGCATCGAACTTCCTCTAAGCCCGTGGGAGTCCAACAACGAAGTCCATAGTGATTTGCTCCCACTTCCACTTAGGAATCTCAATCTTCTTAAACAAACCACCAGGTCTCTGATGCTTGTACTTTAAATGCTTGCAATTCAAACATCGAGCTACATAGGCAACAATGTCCTTCTTTATCGTTCTCCACCAATAATGTTGCTACAAATCCTGATATATCTTAGCAGTGCCCGTATGGATAGAATACCGAGAACTATGGGCCTCCTCTAGAATCAACTCACGAAGCCCATCCATATTAGGCACACAAATACGACCATGCATCCTCAAAACTCCATCATCTCCAACTGTAACCTACTTGGCACCTCTGTGCCGCACCGTGTCTCTAAGGACAAGCAAATGAGGATCATCATACTGCCTATCTCGGATACGCTCTAATAACGAAGAACGAGCGACTTTGAAAGCTAGCACACAGCTGGGCTCAGAAACATCCAACCTCACGAACTGATTGGCCAATGCCTGAACATCCAAAGCAAGTGGTCTCTCACCGACTGGAATATACGCAAGGCTGCCCATACTGGATGACTTCCTACTCAATGTATCGGCCACTACATTGGCCTTTCCCGGATGATATAAGATGGTGATATTATAATCTTTCAACAGCTCCAACCACCTCCTCTGCCTCAAATTTAGCTCCTTCTACTTGAACAAGTATTGCACACACTTGTGATCCGTGAATACTTCACATGACACGCCCTACAAATAATGCCTCCAAATCTTCAGCGCGCGAACAATGGCTGCTAACTCCAAATCATGAAATGTATAATTCTTCTCGTGGATCTTCAACCGTCGCGAGGCATATGCAATAACCTTGCCATTCTGCATCAACACCACGCCAAGTCCAATACGTGATGCATCACAATACACTTTATATGGTCCTGAACCTGGGGGCAAAACCAACACTGGCACCATAGTCAAAGCTGTCTTGAGCCTCTGAAAGCTCGCCTCACACTCGTCCAACTACCTGAACTGGGCACCCTTTTGGGTCAACCTAGTCATTGGGGCTGCAATAGATGAAAACCCCTCCACAAACCGACGGTAATAGTCCGCCAAACCCAAGAAACTCTGGATCTCTGTAGTTGATGCGGGTCTAGGCTAGTCCTTGACTGCATCTATATTCTTCGGATCCACCTGAATACCCTTTGCTGATATAACGTGATCCAAGAAGGCAACTGATCCTAACCAGAACTCACACTTCGAAAACTTAGCATACAACTGACTATCTCTCAGAGTCCGAAGAACAACTCTTAGATGCTGCTCATGCTCTTTCCGACTGCGGGAATAGATCAAAATATCATGAATGAAGACTATCACGAAGGAATCCAAGTAAGGCTTGAATACTCGGTTCATCAAATCCATGAAATTTGCTAGGTCATTTATCAACCCGTATGACATCACCAAGAACTCATAATGCTTATACTGAGTGCAAAAATATGTCTTAGGGACATCAGATGCCCTAATCCTCAAAAACACCTTAGCACCCTGAAGTTAATCAAACAAATCATCAATCCTTGGCAATGGATACTTATTCTTGATTGTGACCTTGTTCAACTACCCATAATCTATACACATCCTCATCGATCCGTCATTCTTCTTAACAAACAACATCGGCGAACCCCATGGAGATACACTAGGTCTAATGAAGCCCTTATCAAGCAAGTCTTGCAATTGTTCTTTCAATTCTTTCAACTCTGGCGGGGCCATACGATACGGCGGAATAGAAATAGGCTGAGTGCCCGGAGCCAAATCAATACAAAAGTCAATATCCCTGTCGGGCGGCACACCCGGCAGGTCTATAGGAAAGACCTTTGGAAACTCACGAACAACATGCACAGAATCCATGAAAGGAACCTCGGCACTAGAATCACGAGCATACGCTAGATATGCCAAACACCCATTCTCAACCATACGTCGAGCCTTCATATATGAGATAACCCTACGGGTGGAATAACCAGGAGTCTCGCTCCACTCTAAATGAGGTAGACCCAGCAATGCTAAGGTCACAGTCTTGGCATGATAGTCCAAGATCGCGTGGTAGGGTGATATCCAGTCCATCCCCAATATGACATGAAAAGTAACAGATCTACTCGGGTCTCAAAACCCCCAATCACAACTATACATGAACGATGGACACGATCCACCATAATAGAATCACCTACCTATGTAGACACATATACAGGAGCACTCAAAGAATCACTAGGCATGACCAGATACGGGGCAAAATAAGATGACACATAGAAGTATGTAGACCATGGATCAAATAGAACTGAAGCATCTCTACTATAGACCAGAACGGTACCTGTGATAACTGCAGTGGAGGCCTCAACCTCGGGCCTGGCTGGAAGAGCATAATATCGGGGTTTGGCCCTACCACTCTGAGCTACGTCCCTGGGATAGCCTCTTGCTTGCTGGCCTCCACCTCTAGCAGCCTGACCTCCACCTCTAATACCTCTACCTCCACCTCTAGCACCTCTACCCCCACCCCTAGCTGGATGAGCGGGCGGTGCCTGAACCATAACATGGGAACCCTACTGTTGTGACTGAACACCTACTAATCTCGGACAAGCCCTCCGGATATGACCATACTCACCACACTCAAAGCATCCACCTGAGTACTACGACTGAGGGAACTGAGACTACCCCTGGCGGGCCGGCTGACCATGAGAATAGCTCTGAAGAGGAGGTGCTCTGATAGGAGCTGATGGTGCACGGTAGGACTGCTGATCAGAATACTGCACATGAGAACCACAACCACCTGGAGCACCATGAGAAGTCTGAAGTGCTGAATGAAATGGCCTGGGAGGATGGCCCCTACCAAAGGAATCCCTGCCTCCAGATGAGTCACCACTGAACCTGCCTGAATGACGGGGCCTGACACCACTCCTATGCGATAGAACCATCTCAACTCTCCTGGCCACATTGGCCCCATCTTGAAAAGAAATCTCGCTCCCAGTCACCTTAGCCATCTACAATTGAATCAGCTAAACGAGTCCCTCAATGAAACTCCTCAACCTCTCTCTCTTGATGGGAAGTATAATCAGAGCATGACGGGCCAAAGCAATGAATCTGGTCTCGTACTGAGTGACGGTCATAGAACCCTGCTGGAGACGCTCAAACTACCTCCAATAGTCCTCCCTCTGAGTGATAGGAAGAAACTTCTCCAGAAATAGCTGAGAGAACTGATCCCAAGTCAAGGCAGGTGACCCAGCTAGCCTAGCCAAATAATAATTTCTCCACCAAGTTTTGCCAAAACCTGACAGGCAAAAAGTGACAAAGTCGACCCCATTGGTCTCCACTATCCCCATGTCCCTAAGAACCTCATGACAGTTGTCTAAGTAATCCTGGGGATCCTCTAAAGATGTACCACCATAAGTAGTAGTGAACAACTTGGTGAACCTGTCCAACCTCCACAAAGCATCGGCAGACATAGCTACTCCATCACCGATCTGAGCTACCATACCTGGTTGAACTGCTCTAACTGGCTGAGTTACTGGAGTCTGAAACTGGGGAGCCATCTGCTCCGGAGTGCGGGTAGCAGGAGTCTATGCTCCTCCCCCAGCCTGAGAGATGGCTAGTGCTACCGGAAGTAAGCCTGCCCGAGGGACACTCTCTATAAGATCCACTAGACGGGTCAGAGCATCTTGGAGTACTGGGGTAGCAATGAACCCCTCTAGGACCTGAGCTGGGCTGAGCTCGGCCTCGTCCTCTGCCCCTCGTGGGAACTGCTACTGGGGGCTCAGGCTGCTAATCAATGGACAGAGTAGAAATTCAATTAGCATTAAGAAATCAAACCGCATGACAGAGATGAATAGAGTGGAATTGTTCCTAACTCTGCAGCCTTTGGGGGATAAGCACAAACGTCTCCGTACCGATCCGTCAGACTCTACCAAGCTTGTTCATGAATTGTGAGACCTAAACAACCTAGAGCTCTGATACCAACTAGTCACGACCCGTACTTCCCACCCTCGGGAGTCGTGATGGCGCCTACTCGTGAAAGCTAGGCAAGCCGAGCATTATAGATTTTTATTATCCTTTTTCTTAACCGTTTAACAATTTTTAAGGCAACTTGCGATCAACAGCGGAATAATAATAATAATAAAAAAATGCGGAAGACGAAGTGTGATAGTTTAACCAAATACTAGTGCGAAAAAATTCAAAATACAACTTTACCCAGAACTGGTGTCACAATATCACAGACTATCTACGAATACCTCAAACAGTTGTCTGAAAATGTCAAGACCCGGATTTTCCATCATCGGGAGTCGTGATGGTGCCTACTGGTGAAAGTTAGGCAAGCCGACCATTTGAATTATTTACCTTTTTCCCATTTTAATCCTTTAACAGTTAATAACCAACTTAGATAAATAGCGGAATTTAATAAGCGGAAGACCGAAATGTAATATTTTAATCAAGATGTCAATACCAATCCATACATAAACTACCCAGAACTAGTGTCATAAGTCCACTGACCGTCTAGGAATACTACAAATAAAGGTCCACCATAAAATCAATATAAATGGCACGACATCACCCTTCGTGCTTTTACCTCAAGAAATCATGGCACGGAATGATCCTTCATGCATTATCACTCATATAAAGGCACGGAATGGTACATCGTGTGACACGGCATCACCCTCCGTGCATTAACACTCTCTCACAAAAACTATACACGGCATCACCCTTCGTACTTTAACACTCTCTCACCAATACAATACACAGCATCACCCTTCATGCTTTAACACTCTTCCTCACCCAAACAACAATCACAAGAAATAAGGGCAAGGAAATAAATAAAATCACAATAAAATTCCGGCAAGGTAATAATAGTATAACAATCAAATCCCGGCAAGGAAACAATATCAAAAGCATCAACATCCCGGCAAGGGAGATAGCATTACAAGCAACAACATCCCGGCAAGGGAGACAATATAATAATCCTCTTCTCTTTTTCATATTTACTTCACAACTCAATTCACAACTTGAGACAACGCTCTATAATGTTCAATTTCCAACAATAATTCCACAAGTCATTTCACAATTTGAGCCAACGCTCTTCAATGTTCAATTACCAAAATTTCTTCCACAAGCCTTGTTCAACAATAGAAATATCACATAAGGCATGAACAATACAAAATGGAGTCATATTAATCATAGCATAAGACTCACGGACATGCTTGACACCAACATATAGATACTCATCACCATGCCTATACGTCGTACTCAATAATTAACACATAGCAAATAGGACACAACTCCTAATCCCTCAAGATAAGGTTAGACCAAACACTTACCTCGATGCCACGAACACAATTCAAGCCTCAACTACCGCTTTACCTCTTGATTCCACCACCAATTCGCTCGTATCTAGCCACAAATTACTTAACTATATCAATAAATGCTAAATGAATCAATTCTAATGCATGAAAATAGATTTTCTAAAGTTTTTCCCAAAAAGTCAAAAATCAACCCCAGGCCCACATGGTCAAAACCCGAGGTTCGAACCAAAACCCGATTACCCATTCACCCACAACCCAAATATATAATTTGTTTTGAAGTTGAACCTCAAATCGAGGTCCAAATCCCCAAAATTTGAATAAACTAGGTTCTACCCAAAACACCCAATTTCCCCCATGAAAACCCTTGATTTTGAGTTGAAATCATGTGAAAAGATGATAAAGATTGATGAAAACGAGTTAGAAATGACTTACAATCGATTTGGAGAAGAAATTTTCTTTGGAAAATCTCCCAAGAGAGTTTATGTTTTGAAAGAGTTTGAAAAATGAAAGATTTTCGGCTAAGTTATGAATTTGCAGGTCGTAGATATCGCAATTGTGAACCCCTTCAAAACCTGCTATCATCGCATTTGTGATCACTTTTCGCAATTGCGAACTTGCATTTGCGATGGGATAGTCGCATTTGTGACAATGGGGATTTCTGGGATTTTTCTCATTTGCGAAGAAATGCTCGCAATTCCGAGCAAGGCTGGCCAGGGCATACTTCGCAATTGCGAAGAGCCCCTCGAAATTCCCAAGCATGATAGGCTTGCAATTGTGACACTGGCCTCGCAATTGCGAGACCAGAATCTGCAACACATACTAGCTGAAACCTGCAACTTCCTAAGTTCAATTCCACTTTGTGGCCTATCCAAAACTCACCCGAGCCCTCGGGGCTCCAAACCAAACATGCACACCAACTTAAATATATCATACAGACTTGCTCGTGCAATAAAATCATCAAAATAACATCAACAACTATGAATTTAGCATCAAAATCAGAGAAAATCTCAAGAACTTTCAAAGTTTCAAATTTTACAACTAAGGTTCCGAAACACGTCATATTACCTCCGTTTCTTACCAAATTTTACATGCTCAACTTAAATCACATATAAGACTAGTACCGGGCTCCGGAACCAAAATACGGGCCCGATACCATCAAATTCAAATATATTTCACTTCCAAAAACTCATATATATTCCAGAAAATAATTTTCTTTACAAATTCATTTCTCGGGCTTGGGACCTCAGAATTCGATTTCGGGCATACGCTCAAGTCCCATATTTTCCTACGGACCCTCCGAGACCATCAAATTATGGGTCCGGGTCCGTTTACCTAAAATGTTGACCGAAGTCAACTTAAATTCATTTTAAAAGCAAAATTTATCATTTTTCATAGATTTTTACATAATGACTTTTCGGATACGTGCTCGGACTGTGCACACAAATCGAGGTGAGATAGAAAGAGGTTTTTAAGGCCTCGAAACACAGAATTTATTTTTAAAACAAGTGATGACCTTTTGGGTCATCACATTCCCACCTCTAAAACAGTCGTTCTACCTCGAACGAACATAAGAAGGAAGTACCTGAGTCAGAAAAAAACATGGGGATAACGGCTCTGCATATTGGAATTGGACTCCTAGGTTGATGCCTCAACAGGCTGACCTCTCCACTAAACATGAACAGAAGGGAAACTCTTCGATCTCAACTGACGAACCTGTCGGTCTAGAATAGTTACTGGCTCTTCCTCATAGGACAAGCCCTTGTCCAACTGGATAGTGCTGAAGTCTAACACGTGGGATAGATCGCCGTGATACTTCCGAAACATGGACACATGAATCACTAGATGCACAGTTGATAAACTTGGCGGCAACGCAAGTCTGTATGCCACCTCTCCCGCTCGATCAAGAATCTCAAACGGGCCAATCAACCTAGGGCTAAGCTTTCCCCTCTTCCCAAATCTCATCACACCCTTTATAGGAAAAACCCGAAGCAACACCTGCTCACCGACCATGAATGCCAAATCACGAACCTTACAGTCGGCATAACTCTTTTGCCTGGACTGAGCTGTACAAAACCTATCCTGAATAATCCTGACCTTGTCCAAGGCATCCTGTACTAGATTCGTATCCAACAATAGAGCCTCTCCCGGCTCAAACCATCCAACCGGCGACCGACACCGCCTACCATATAAAGCCTCATACGGAGCCATCTAGATGCTCGACTGGTAGTTGTTGTTGTAGGCAAACTCTACTAAAGGTAAAAACTAATCCCAGAGCCTCCAAAATCAATGACACAAGCTCGGAGCATATCCTCCAAAATCTAAATAGTATGCTCGGACTGCCCATTCGTCTGAGGATGAAATGTTGTGCTCAACTCGACCCGTGTGCCCAACTCACGCTGAACTGCTCTCCAGAAATGTGAGGTAAACTGTGTACCTTGGTCCGAAATGATAGTCATGGGCATACCATGAAGACGAACAATCTCCCGGATATAGATCTCAGCTAACCTCTCGGAAGAATATGAGACTGCCACAGGAATGAAATATGCTGACTTGGTCAGCCTATCAACAATAACCTACACTACATCGAACTTCCTCTGAGTCCGTGGGAGTCTAACAACGAAGTCCATAGTGATACGCTCCCACTTCCACTCAGGAATCTCAATCTTCTGGAACAAACCACCAGGCCTGATGCTCGTACTTTACCTGCTGACAATTCAAATACCGAGCCACATATGCAATAATATCCTTCTTCATCCTCCTCCACCAATAATGTTGCCGCAAATCCTAATACATCTTACCGGCGCTCGGATGAATGGAGTACCGGGAACTGTGGGCCTCCTCTAGAATCAACTCTCGGAGCCCATCCACATTAGGCACACAAACTCGACCCTGCAGCCTCAAAACTCCATCATCACCTAATGTAACCTTCTTGGCACCACTATGCAGCACCGTGTCCCTAAGGACACACAAATGAGGATCATCATAGTGCCGATCTCGGATACGCACTAATAGAGAAGAACGAGCGACTGTGCAAGCCAACACACAGCTAGGCTCAAAAACATCCAACCTCACGAACTGATTGGCCACAACCTGAACATCCAAAGCAAGCGGTCTCTCACCGACCGGAATATATGCAAAGACTGCCCACACTGGCTGACTTCCTACTCAAAGCATTGGTCACCATATTGGCCTTTCCCGAATGATATAAGATGATGATATCATAGTCCTTTAATAGCTCCAACCACCTTCTCTACCTCAAATTTAGCTCCTTTTGCTTGAACAAGTACTGCAGAGTCTTGTGATCTGTGAACACCTCACATGACACGCCATACAAATAATGCCTCCAAATCTTCAATGCGTGAACAATGGATGCTAACTCCAAATCATGAACCGGATAATTCTTCTCATGAGTCTTCAACTGCCGCAAAGAATAAGCAATGACCTTGACATCCTGCATCAACACCGTACCAATTCCAATACGAGATGCATCACAATAAAATGTGTATGGCCTTGAACATGTGGGCAAAACCAACACCGGTGTCATGGTCAAAGCTGTCTTGAGCTTCTGAAAGCTTGCCTAACACTCGTCCGACCACCTGAATTGGGCACCCTTTTGGGTCAACCTGGTCATCGGGGCTGCAATAGATGGAAACCCCTCCACAAACCGATGATAATAGCCAGCCAAACCCAAGAAACTCCGGATCTCTGTAGCTGATGCTGGTCTAGGCCAGTTCTTGACTGCCTCTATATTCTTCGGATCTACCTGAATACCCTTTTCTAATATAACGTAACCCAAAAATGCAACGGAACTCAACTAGAACTCACACTTTGAAAACTTAGCATACAATTGACTATATCTCAAAGTCTGAAGAACCACTCTTAGATGTTACTCATGCTCCTCCCGGCTACGGGAATAGATCAAAATATCATAAATTAAGACTATCATGAAGGAATCCAAGTAAGGCTTGAACACTCGGTTCATCAAATCCATAACAGCTGCTGGGGCATTTGTCAACCTAAATGACATCACCAAGAACTCATAATGCCCGTACCGAGTGCGGAAAGCTGTCTCAGGGACATCAGATGCCCTAATCCTCAACTGATGGTAGCCAAATCTCAAGTCAATCTTCGAAAATACCTTGGCACCCTGAAGTTGACCAAACAAATCATCAATCCTCAGCAATGGATACTTATTCTTGATTGTAACCTTGTTCAACTGTCGGTAATCTATACACATTCTCATTGATCTGTCCTTCTTCTTAACAAACAACATCGGCGCACCCCAAGGCGAGACACTAGGTCTAATAAAGCCCTTATCAAGCAAGTCTTGCAACTGCTCCTTCAACTCTTTCAACTCAGGCGGGGCCATATGATACGGCAGAATAGAAATGGGCTGAGTGCCCGGAGCCAAATTAATGCAGAAGTCAATATCCCTGTCGGGTGGCATACCCGGCAGGTCTGAAGGAAAAGCCTCAGGAAACTCACGAACAACAGGCACAAAATCCATAGAAGGAACCTCAGCACTAGAATCATGAACATAAGCCAAATAGGCCAAACACCCCTTCTCGACCATACACCAAGCCTTCATATATGAGATAACACTATGGGTAGAATGGCCAGAAGTCCCTCTCCACTCTAAATGAGGCAACCCTGGCAAGCCTAAGGTCACAGTCTTAGCATGACAGTCCAAGATATAGTGGTAAGGTGATAACTAGTCCATCCCCAATATGACATCCAAATCAACCATATCCAAAAGTAACAAATCTACACGAGTCTCAAGACCCCCAATCACAACTATACATGAACGATGGATACAATCTACCACAATAGAATCACCCACCTGTGTAGACACATATAAAGAAGCACTCAAAGAATGACTAGGCATGACCAGATACGGTGCAAATTAAGATGACATATAGGAGTACGTAGATCCTAGATCAAATAGAACTGAAGCATCTCTACTACAAACCAGAACAATACCTATGATAACTGCATCGGAAGCCTCAGCCTTAGGCCTGGCTGGAAGAGCATAACATTGGGGCTAGGCCCCACCACTTTGAACTACATCTTTGGGATGGCCTGCTGTAGGCTGGCCTCCACCTCTAGCGGCCTGACCTTCACCTCTAGTACCTCTACCTCAACCTCTAGCACCTCTACCTCCACCTCTAGCTGGCGAGTGGCTGTGGAACGCTCGATGCCTGAACCATGGCACGGGAACCCTGATGCTGAGAGTTGCTCGATGCTCGAGGGCAAAATCTAGAAATATGCCCCATATCACCACAAGTATAACAAGCTCTCGGCTGCTGAGGCTACTAACCCTGACGACCTGAATGACCACCCCAAAAACTCTGGAGCAGCAGTGCACTGAGAGAAGCTGGTGGTGCACTGTAGGACTGCTGATCAGAATACTGCATATGAGAACCACGACCACCTGAAGCACTGTGAGAAACCTGAAGTGCTGACTGAAAAGGCCTAGGAGGATGACCTCTACCATACGAATCCCTGCCTCCAGATGAGGCACCACTGAATTTGCTTGAATGACGAGGCCTCTTGTCATACCCCTGACCACCCACCTGTGATAGAACCATCTCAACCCTCCTGGCCACATTGGCCGCATCCTGAAAGGAAATCTCGCTCCCCGTCTCCTTGGCCATCTGAAGTTGAATAGGCTGAACGAGTCCCTCAATAAACCTCCTCACTCTCTCTCTCTCTCTCTCTCTCTCTCTCTCTCTCTCAGTGGGAAGTATAAGAAGCGCATGTCGGGCCAAATCAATATATCTGGTCTCATACTGAGTACTAGTCATAGAACCCTACTGGAGATGCTTAAACTACCTCTGATAGATATTTCTCTGAGTGAACGGAAGAAACTTCTCCAGAAATAGTTGAGAAAACTGATCCCAAGTCAAAGCTGGTGACCCAACTGGTCTAGCCAAATAATAATCTCTCCACCAAGTCTTGGGATCCAAATAAGTGAAAAGTAGCAAAGTCGACCCCATTGGTCTCCAGTATCCCCATGTTCCTGAGAACCTCATGACAGCTGTCTAAATAATCCTGGGGATCCTCAGAATATGCACCGCTGAAAGTGGTAGTGAAGAGTTTGGTGAACCTGTCCAATCTCCACAAGGCATCAACAGACATAGCTGCTCCATCACCCGTCTGAGCTACCATACCCGGCTTAACTGCTCTAACTGGATAAACTGTCGGAGTCTGAAACTAGGGAGCCATCTGCTCCGGAGTGCGGGTAGCAGGAGTTTGGGATGATCCTCCAGCCTGAGAGACGTCTAGTGCTATAGGAAGCAAGCTTGCCCGAGTGATACTCTCCATAAGGCCCACTAGATGGACCAGAGCATCCTGGAGTACTGGGGTAGCAATGAACCCCTCTGGGACCTGATCTGGGCCCCCCAGAACTGCCTGGGCTAGAACCTCATCATCAAACTCAACTTGAGGCTCCGCCGCTGGTGCTGCTGCTCTAGGCTAAGCTCTACCCTACCTCAGCTTTTAGCGCGGCCTCGCCCTCTACCGTCGTAGGAACTATTGTTGGGGGCTCGTGTTGCTGATCAAAGGATGAGGAAGCGCGAGTTCTCACCATCTGCGAGAGAACAGAGTAAAAATTTAATTAGCATTGAGAAACCAAATCGCACGACAGGAAAGAATAGATGTGAAGTTTTTTCTAACTCTGTAGCCTCTGGGGATAAATACAGACGTCTCTGTACCGATCCCTCAGACTCTACTAAGCTTGCCCGTGAATTGTGAGACCTATGTAACCTAGAGCTCTAATACCAACTTGTCACGACCCGAATTTTCCACCCTCGGGAGTCGTGATGGTGCCTACTAGTGAAAGCTAGGCAAGCCGACCATTTGAATTATTTACCTTTTTCCCATTTTAATCCTTTAACAATTAATAACCAACATTAGATAAACAGCGGAATTTAATTAGCAAAAGACTAAAATGTAATATTTTAATAAAGATGTCAATACCAATCCATACATAAACTACCTAGAACTGGTGTCACAATTCCATAGACCGTCTAGGAATACTACAAATAAAGGTCTGAAAGATTTATTACAACATTGTCTCTAAAATATATAAAAGAAATAGAATAAAAGGATAGTAGGAGACACCAAGGCCTCCGGACGCTTGCAGGACTACCTCGGATCTCCAAATGGACTGAAGGCAGCAATCCAATGCTACGGTCCATATGCTCCAATACCAGGATCTCACACAGTACAGAATGTAGTATCAGCACAACCGACCCCATGTGCTGGTAAGTGCCTCGCCTAACCTCGGCGAAGTAGTGACGAGGCTAGGACTAGACTACCAAATAAACATGTGCAGTTTAATCATATACAACGGAAAATAAAAGCAAAACTTTACAATTAAAGATAGGAAGGGGAAATCATGCTGCGGGGGACAACAAATAGCAACAGAAACCAACAATTAAATGTAAAGAACAATGTAACTCAATTATCAATAGAAATCAGGAAAATCAAAGACAAGTGCACAGCATCACCCTTCGTGCTTTTACTCTCGTTCTCACCATAAAATCAATATAAATGGCACGACATCACCCTTCGTGCTTTTACCTCACAATATCATAGCACGGAATGATCCTTTGTGCATTATCACTCATATAAGGGCACGGAATGGCACATCGTGTGGTACGACATCACCCTTCGTGCATTAACACTCTCTCATAAAAATCATACACGGCACCACCCTTCGTGCTTTAATACTCTCTCACCAATACAATACATGGCATCATCGTTCGTGCTTTAACACGCTTCCTCACCCAAACAACAATCACAAGCAACAAGGGCAAGAAAATAATAAAATCACAATAAAATTCCGGCAAAGGAACAATATTACAACAATCAAATCCCACCAAGGGAACAATATCAAAAGCATCAACATCCCGGTAAGGGAGATAGCATTACAAGCAACAACATCCCGGCAAGGGAGACAATATAATGATCCTCTTCTCTTTTTCATATTTACTTCACAACTCAATTCACAACTTGAGCCAACGCTCTATAATGTTCTATTTCCAACAATAATTCCACAAGTCATTTCACAATTTGAGCCAACGCTCTTCAATGTTCAATTACCAAAATTTCTTACACAAGCCCTGTTCAACAATAGAAATATCACGTAAGGCATGAACAATACAAAATGGAGTCATATTAATCATAGCATAAGACTCACGGACATGCTTGACACCAACGTATAGATACTCGTCACCATGCCTATACGTCGTACTCAACAATTAACTCATAGAAAATAGGACACAACTCCTAATCCCTCAAGCTAAGGTTAGACCAAACACTTACCTCGATGCCACGCAAATAATTCAAGCCTCAACTACCGCTTTACCTCTTGATTCCACCACCAATTCGCTCGTATCTAGCGACAAGTTACTTAACTATATCAATAAATGCTAAATGAATCAATTCCAATGCATGAAAATAAGTTTTTTAAAGTTTTTCCCAAAAAGTCAAAAATCGACCCCGGACCCACATGGTCAAAACCCAAGGTTCGAACCAAAACCCGATTACCCATTCATCCACGAACTCAAATATATAATTTGTTTTGAAATCGGACCTCAAATCGAGGTCCAAATCCCCAAAATTTAAAAAACCTAGGTTCTATCCAAAACACCCAATTTCCCCCATGAAAACCCTTGATTTTGAGTTGAAACCATGTGAAAATATGTTAAAGATTGAAGAAAACAAGTTAAAAATGACTTACAATCGATTTGGAGAAGAACTTTTCTTTGGAAAATCGCCCAAGAGAGTTTATGTTTTGAAAGAGTTTGAAAAATGAAAGATTTTCAGCTAAGTATGAATTTGCAGGTCGCAGATGTCGCAATTGCAACCAGATTTTGCAATTGCGAACCCCCTCAAAACCTGCTATCTTCACATTTGCGATCACAGTTCGCAACTGTGAACTTGCATTTGTGATGGGATAGTCGCATTTGTGATGGAATAGTCACATTTGCGACAATGGGGATTTCTGGGGTTTTCGCAATTGCGAGCAAGGCTAACCAGGGCATACTTCGCAATTGCATAGAGCCCCTTGCAATTCCCAAGCCTAATAGGCTCGCAATTGCGACACCTGGCCCTCGCAATTGCGAGACCAGAATCTGCAACACATACCAGCTGAAAACCTGTAATTTTCCCAAGTCCAAATTCCACTCTGTGGCCTATCCAAAACTCACCCGAGCCCTCGGGGCTCCAAACCAAACATGCACACCAACCTAAAAACATCATACAGACTTGCTCGTGCATCAAATCGTAAAAATAACATCAACAACTATGAATTTAGCATCAAAATCAGAGAAAATCTCAAGAACTTTCAAAGTTTCAAATTTTACAACTAAGGTTCCGAAATACGTCATATTACCTCCGTTTTTCTTACCAAATTTTACAGGCTCAACATAAATCACATATAAGACCTATACCGCGCTCCGGAACCAAAATACGGGCCCGATACCATCAAATTCAAACATATTTCACTTCCAAAAACACGTATATATTCCAGAAAACAATTTTTTAAAAAAATTTATTTCTCGGGCTTGGGACCTCGGTATTCCATTCCGGGCATACGCCCAAGTCTCATATCTTCCCACGGACCCTCTGGGACCGTCAAACTACCGATCCGGCTCCGTTTATCCAAAATATTGATCGAAGTCAACTTAAATTTATTTTAAAAGCAAAATTTATTATTTTTCAAAGATTTTCACATAATGGCTTTTTAGATACCTGTTCGGAATGTGCACGCAAATCGAGGTGAGACAGAAAGATGTTTTAAGGCCTTGGAACACAGAATTTATTTCAAAAATAAGTGATGACCTTTTGGGTCATCAAAGAAAAGAAGATACAATCTATCTCTGATGTAAATGAAAATAGAATATAACATATAGAAGGGGACGCCAAGGCCTGCGACGTCTGCAGGACTACCTCGGGTCTCTGCTGGACTGAAGGCAGCAACCACTCTAAGGTCCAAAAGCTCTGGTTCCGAGATCTGCACACAGTGCAGAGTGTAGTATCAGCACAACCGACCCCATGTGCTGGTAATTGTCGAGCCTAACCTCGGCGAAGTAGTGACGAGGCTAGAACAAGACTACCAAATAAACCTATGTAGTTAAAGCATATGCAGCAAGTAATAATAACGGGAGCTAGCAGTTAAAGATGGGAAAGGGAAACATGTTGTGGGGAATATCAAGTACCAACAGAATCTCAGGAGAAAAGCATATAGAACACCTTAAATTTCACATCAGCAAGAATAAAGAAACTGTAACGAATCAATGTCCACTTTAATTCTTTATTGTTGCGACGCGCAACCCGATCCAATTCATATAATATTGTGCGGTGTAAAACCCGATCCAAATCAAAGAATATTGATGTACCGTGCAACCCGACCCAACTCATATATCACTATTGCGGCATGCAATCCTACCCCTCATGTCCTCCCTTATCACTCCTTCTTGCGGCGTGCAACCCGATCCTATATGATATTGTTGCGGCGTGAAACCCAATCCAAATATACAAATCAACACCAATCATTAAAGAATCCCGACAATGGAACAATAAGGGAACAACAATATCCCGAAAAGGGAATCAACAACAAGAATAAATACATCCTGGCAAGGGAACCAACACTAAGAATTAAATACGTCCCGGCAAGGGAATCAGCTATAACCAAACTTGTGCCAACAATTAACTTCACAAATGAAACCTTAACTGGAGCCAATGCTCAACGATAAACAAATACCACAAAGATAATCATAATTCTTGTACCACAGTTTCTAACCATCAAGATAAGCATGATCAATATATAGTAAAATCACAACAAATCCGAATATAAGACTCACAGGCATGCTTGATACCAACGTATAAATACTCGTCACCTCACTTATTCATTGTACTCGACACTAACACACAGCAAATACGACACAACACCTATTCCCTCAAACTAAGGTTAGGCCAAACACTTACCTCAAACTTTCACGGCCAACTCAAGCCTCAAACACCGCTTTTTCTTTAGAATTTTCCTCCAAAGTTACTTGTATCTATCCCAAATTAATTTAACAACATCAATAAATGCTAAAGAATTCATAGCCAATGCTTAATTATAAGTTTTCTATCATTTTTCCCAAAAAGTCAAAAATCGACCCCGGACCCGCTTGGTCAAAACTCGAGGTTCGGACCAAAACCCGATCATCCATTCACCCACGAGCCCAAATATACAATTAGTTTCAAAATCCGACCCCAAAACGAGGTCTAAATTTCAATTATTCAAAAAGCCCTAACTCTACCCAAATTCCCAATTTCTACCATGAAAATTCTTGACTTTTGATTAAAAAGTGATGAAAAACATTGTGTAATTGAAAGAGTAAAGTTTAGAATTGATTACCAACACTTTGGGGATGAATTTTTGTGAAGAATATCGCCTCTAGGCCTTGGTAGTTCGAAAATATGATAAAAATGAGTTCTGCCCGTTTTTGGTTCTGTTTTAAAAGACTGGGCAGGACTTCATCGTGTTCGCGATGGGACTGCCGCGTTCGCTATGGGTCAGGCCCAAATGGCCTTCGCGTTCGCGTTGTGTGGCCCGCGTTCGCGGTCAAAATGCCGCGTTTGCGTAGAGCAAATTGAACTCCCTCCCCCAGGCCCACTAACCCTATGCGTTCACGTGAGCCTGAATGCGTTCGTGAAGGGTAACCCCCCCCCCCAAAGCTTCGCGTTCGCGTCCTGAGCTCCGCGTTCACGAAGTACAAACTGACACCTGAGAAAAATTTCCTTACGCGTTCGCGAGTGAAGCCATGCAAAAGCGAAGAACAAAATCATTGTGCACCTGAACAGCAAAACCTACAACTTTTCTAAGTGTAAAAACATCCCGAAACCTATTAGAAACTCACCCGAGCCCTCGGGGCCCCAAACCAAACATGCATACTAACTCAAATTTTAACAACCGAGGGTCCGATTCACGTCATAATAAGTTTGTTTCTTACCAAATTTTATAGGCTCAACTTAAATACCATATAAGACCTGTACCGGGCTCCGAAACCAAAATACCGGCCCGATACCATCAAATTCAAACACATTTAAATTTCCAAAGACTCTTATAATTTCAGTTAAATAATTTTCTTCAAAAATTCATTTCTCGGGCTTGGGACCTCAGAATTTAATTTCAGGCATACACCCAAGTCCCATATTTTTCTACGGACCCTCCGGAACCATCAAATAACGGGTCCGGATCCGTTTACCCTAAATATTGACCGAAGTCAACTTAAATTCAATTTTAAAGGCCAAATTAGCATTTTCATCAAATTTTCACATAAAAGCGTTCCGAATATATGCCCGGACCATGCACGCAAATTGAGGTGAGATAAAAGGAGGATTTTAAGGCCTCAAAACATAGAATTTACTTATAATTCAAGTGATTACCTTTTGGGAGGATTTTAAGTGATGACCTTTTAGGTCATCACAATGACGTTTGTGTGAGAAAACAAAGTTATATGACTTTAGTGAAAAATATCATAGTTATATGAACCATTTGTGAAATTAACCCTCTACATTATCTGCATTTTAAAGTTTCTATGCGCCCCTTAAGAAAGTAATTTAGTAGCCTCAATCATAAGAGTCGTTATCTAGCATTGTCGTTATTCTTGAGATTGAAGGTTGGTGAATGGGAAATGGAGCGAAGAAATGTGAAGGGAAAGTGAGTTTCGTTATGCTTTGGAAAGAGCAGTTGTCCCTCATTGGTGGTGCAAAGAAAAGTGAATGTGCTTATATTGAGAAAGCATTTCATTAGTGTTAAATGGGTTGGAAAGAAGATAAGCCTCGTGTGATGACCCGAAAGGTCATCTAGAGTTTTAAACCTTAATTCAGTATTTCAAAGCCTCCAATAGCTTCTTTAAGCCTTCCTCAATTTGTGTGCGCAATCCGGGTTTTTTCGGAAAATTTTTATGTTAAAAATTGGTAAAATATGAAATTTCGCCATAAAAATCTAGTTGAGTTGACTTCGGTCAACATTTTGAGCAAATGGATCTGAATCCGTATTTTGATGGTCCCGATGGGTCCGTATTGTGATTTTGGACCTGGGCACCGCAATTGAATTCGGAAGTCCCTAGCTCACGTTATTGCTTTTTTGTTAGAAATTGAAGGTTTAATGAAATTAAAAATTTGACTAATGTTTTACTTTGTTGATATCGGTTTTGTATTTTGGTTCCAGAACTCGATATAGGTCCATTACTACATTTATGACTTGTCTGCAAAATCTGGCGAGAAACAGAGTTGGTTTGACGTGATTCGGACGTCCAGTTATTAAAATAGAAATTCTAAAGTTTCACTAAAAATTTCATTTGATTTGGTGTTTGATTCGTAGTTATAGATGTTATTTGGTATTTTTATACACCAGCGAGTTCATATGATATTTTTGGACTTGTGTACATGTTTGGTTTGGAACCCTGAGGGCTCGGGTGAGGTTCGGATAGGCTACGGAGCAGGTTTGGACTTAGAGTCATAGTTGTCTGCTGTAGACTTCACAATTGCAAGGTGTGGCTCGCAAATGCGTGCCTCACATTTGCGAAGAAGACTTTGCATTTGCTAGCATGGGCTGGGGGTGGACTTTCGCATTTGTGAGATCTGGGGTCGCATTTGCGATCCCCTTAGGTTCGCATTTGCGAACATGTTGTTTGAAATTGCGAAGGCAGCAGGAATGTGAGACTTTGCATTTGCGAAGGTTTATTCACATTTGCGGGGTTTGCAATTGCAAACCCCAGGTCGCAATTGCAACATCTGCGCCTGATCAAAATCTAAGTTAGATGGGATTTTCTCTCATTCTTTAATTTTCAAACCTAGAAACCCTAAAGGCGATTTTTCCAAGAATTCTTCTTCCCCAATTCATTGGTAAGTGATTCTAACCTACTTTATTTCAATCACCCATTACATTTCATAAGATTTCAACTAAAATCTAGGATTTTCATGGTAGAAATTGGGAATTTGGGTAGAATTAGGGATTTTGTAAAATTAGAGTTTAGACCTCAAATTAAGGTCAGATTTTGAAACAAATTACATAATCGGGCTCGGGGTGAATGGATAATCGGGTTTTGATCTGAATTTCGGGTTTGGACTAAGCGAGCCCGGGAGTTGACTTTTGTTTACTTTTTCAATAATGACCTAAATAGAACCTCTTTCATTTGTAGGTAGTTCCTAAGGCTTATTTTGAATCGTTTAATTGTTAAATTGCTAGATTTGATTGATTCGGAGGCTTGTTCAAAAGGAAAAGTCATGGTTGAGCTTTGAGTCGATTTTTGGAGCAAGGTAAGTATTGAGTTTAACCTTGATTTTAGGGAGTTAGAACCCTCGGACTATGTTCTATGTGAATTTTATGTGTTGCGGAATATATGCGAGGTGACGAGTGCTTATACGCCGCCAAATTACTTGTTTCCCCGATTTTCCGCTTTTCCTTAATTATTTCCTTCCATGTCTTAACTGTTATGTGATTTAAATGTCTTCCGTGCTTTATTTGCTACTTGTTAATCATTGTTCCTCGTGTTAAAAATTTAGACCTTTCCATGTTTTCATGAATCACTGCTATTTGTCTTAATTGACTTATTTGCATCTTTTTAATTGCCATTTATTAGACTTGTCTTGCCGTGTAATATTACATATGTGAATTCCCAAGTTAGTACAAGGTTTTCTTTCTGATTCCGCTTCATATTCATTAATCGTAGAGATTCTTGTGATTTGAGATATTGATTTTGTTTGTGCTCATTGAATATTTGGTACTGATATGGTGGGATCGATACGCCGCAACAGGTAAAATAAGAGTGAATTGATATGGTGGAATAAGGGTGAATTTGTACTGATATAGAGGAATCGAGTTGTACGCCGCAATAGGTAGAATAAGGGTGGATTGATACGGTGAAATAAGGGTGAAATGTGATATTGATTTTGTTATATGGTGGGATCGGGTTGCGTGCCGCAATATGTATTTATTTATGATTGTTGATATTGATACGGTAGAATAGGGGGAGGATTCTGTTGTACGGTGAGATGAGGTTGCGTGCCACAACAACCTATGTGTTTCTATTTCCCTATACTGTGTGGGTTTTTGGTATTTTTTATACGGAACTCTAATGATTGGTTATTCTGATCGTCAGTGGTTTTTCTTTGAGGATTTAGCTATTTTCTTCAGTTAACTGTCTTATTTTGTTCCGTATTTTCTTCTCATGTCTTTATTATATACTGTGTACAGGTTGTAATGTAAGTGATCTGCATTAGCCTTATCACTACTTCGCTGAGGTTAGGCTCGGCACTTATAGAGTACATGGGGTCGGTTGTACTCGTACTACACTCTGCACTTTTTGTGCAGATTTTGGAGTCGGTCCTAGCGGCGGTTATTAGCGTGCTCGGGTTGGCCAGCTTGCAGAGACTTTAGGTAGAACTGCTTAGTGTCCGCAGCTCGTAGAGTCCCCTTTCCTTTTTATTTAGTTGTGTACTTCCCTTTAGATAGCTTTATGTTTTATTTAGACCTTTATTTGTACAATTCTAGTAGCTCGTGCACTTGTGACACCGGGTCCCGAGTTGTATCAGATATTTTAGCTGTTATAGCTTCCGTACTTTACTTTAATTACAGTTATTTCAGTTCTTTCTTATCGTTTAATTTGAACTATTGAAAATAGATAAATTATTCTAACGTTGGCTTGCCTAGCAAGTGAAATGTTAGGTGCTATCATGGTCCGGACAATGAAAATTCCGGATCGTGACACCTCGCGCTGTCGTTGTTGCTCGGCCTCAGCCTCGGCCAATCAAAGTTTGATTGACTGATCTTTTTGGATAAAATTTCTTTCAATTATTTATTTAATTAATTAATTAAAAGTCAACCCAGATTAACCTAGGACCTGCGCGCAACGCGACCCGATCCGTTTCTTTCCTAGATTATTTAAAATTCTTTTTTCGAAAAATTTTGAACATTTTCGCCTGTTCCAACAGCCATGGCTGTTTTTGAAATGTTGCAAACTTTTCAGAAATAGTGCCAAAAAATGGCTATAAATATGTGTCACGACCCAAAACTCGACCCGCCATGATGGCGCCTATCGTGGAACTAGGCCAGCCTCAACTCAATAATTCAAAACCGAAGGTAATTTTTAAACAATAAACACGGAAGCGACAATTCACTAAGGAACATTTTTTAAAACAAAATAAAAATCCATATTATGATACAACTGCCCAAAACCGAGGTGTAACTGAGTTCATGAGCGTCTAGAGGAGAACATAGTCTATTACAATGTTTAAAGAAAAAAACTGAAATACATCTGGAGATAAAGAAGGATAGTCAAGACCTGCGAACGCCGTGCAGACACCTCGGTAGTCTCCTAAAGCCTGAAACTCGATCAGCGACTGCTACTAGGACCAAAAGTGCCTGAATCTGCACACAAGGTGCAGGGGGTAATGTGAGTACACCAACTTAATAAGTAATGAGTCCAAACTGTGGACTGAAAGGTAGTGATGAACTCAACCTCAACAAATATAATAGAAATAACGTACAGAAACGTAGGCATGCTTTCAATTAAATAGACAACTCAAAGCAATATGGTAAATACATATCTGAACAGTTTAAGGTATATAACTCAACTATCTCTACATGCCAATGCATAGACTGTATGAAATGCACAATGTGCTCACCTAATCAGTACTGAATATGTCCATCCGGCCTAGGAAAATCCATCTCGGATCATATACAACACTGACTGTAAGTCACCTAATGTACCGAGGAAAAGGGGCAATCCAACCCTGTGGAGAAATCCATCTCCAGGCATATATAAAAACTCAACTACTCGGTGCTGTCTATGGCCATCCGACCCAGGGAAATCCATCCTGGAACATACTCAACATTGACTATAAGTCACCCGGTACCGAGGAAAAGGAAAATCCAACCCTGCTAAGAAATCCATCTCCAGATATCAATATTTCGGATAAATCCATGTACAGAAAAATTCATCCCTCAATAATATCATCTGCACTCACTGGGGGTGTGTTACAGACTCCGGAGGGGCTCCTACAACCCAAGCGATATCACAAATCAATATAATTGTTGCAGCGTGCAGCCCGATCCCATAAATGTCACTCATAATCAGGCTCTTAGCCCAATCAGTCATCACTATCCATTCTCACTCACAGGCTCACAATGTCATAGAAGCTAGACCGGAAACAATGATATGTTATGCTACTAATAACAACTGAGACTGAGATATGATATGAAATGCATGAATATGACTGGCTACAAAATAACAGTGAAAACAGTGAGATGACAGCAAGAAACGACTGCTAGGGGTCCCAACAATACCGGCATAAAGCCTAAAAATGATATCTAGCATGATTTACAGCTCAATTACTTTATTAGAGGATGAAAACATGATGTCAACAGGACAGAGTCACTAATCGGTGCCATAGAATCACCCAGGTCACAATTCTCACGGTGCACGCCCGCACGCCCGTCATTTTTAAGGTCCATCACCTCAATACTAGTCACATAACACATAGTTCGGGGTTTCAAACCCTTAGAACCAAGTTTGAATCCGTTACTTACCTCAAACCGAGCAAAATTCCTACTCCGCAATGCCTTTGCCTCTCAAATCGGTCTCCAAATGCTCTGAATCTAGCCACGAGTAGTACAACACAATCAATATACGCTAAAGGGAACAATTCCACAAGAAAAGTACTAAATTATAGCTAAAAATCCGAAATTGGCCCAAACTCGACCCCCCGGGCCCACATCTCGAAATTTGACAAAAGTCACATAATCCGTAACTCATTCAATTATGAGACCAACCATATTAGTTTCACTCAAATCCGACTTTGCATCGGCATTCAAATCCCAAAAATCATTTTATAAAATCTCTACAATTTTTCCCAAATTTCCATCTCAAAGCACTAATCGGATGATGAATCAATGACATATTCATGTATATTAGCCAAATCCGAGTTAGAATAACTTACTCTAATGATATTTTTGAAAACCCCACGAGAAATCGCCACAAGCCGAGCTTCCAAAGTCCAAAATGTGAAATAAAACCCTAAGTCTCGCTTATATAGTACTCTCTGGATCTCCCCTATGCGGTCCGCATAATTCTGCTGCGGCCGCACTCTGCCAATCTCTGCGGTCGCACAAAAATCATATGGCCGCACTCCTTACTCCTCCCTCTCTGCAGATCGCATAAAACTGTTGTGGCCACACTCCTCTCATGCGGTCTGCACAATTCTAGTGCGGTCCGCACTTCCAAGAGCATCAGATCAATATTAGAGTGTCAAAACCTATCAAATCATGACCAATTGACCTCAAATTTTACACACAAGTCAAAAATGACACCACGAACCTACTCCAACTTCTGGGAATCCAATCCGACTTCGATATCAAAATTTCCACTGCCGACCAAAATCGTCAACTACGTGTTTATTGTTGTTGATTGAATGGCCATCAATTGATTGTGCCTATTTAGTATATATTGCTTGAAAAAGGGTACATATTTAGGTAGTGTTGAACAACATCACTCCTAATATATGTGAGGAATCAATACGTAGGATTTAAAGGTGAGATTAGGAATAACGAAACTTTGGTGCGATCTTAGTGAGCAGTGAATTAGTGCCAGCTAGCGTAGTTCGGAAGAATATGTCTAGTAAATTATAGTAGTTGCTCGGAAGAGAATTACAACACCCGAAGTACTAAAGATCGGTAGAGAATACTTACGGAAAATTATAGAAAACATAGCGAGAAGGATTCTAACAATTTGAAAAAATCATAACTCTAGACCTTCTTAGTCTTGTCTCAAATTTCATCCTTGTTAGTGATAATTTTACTTCCTTATAATAGTTGTTAGTTAATTAGTTAGAAATAAATATTATAATCTTTATAGTTAGGAAATTATTTGGACTTGTGTTTCTTAGCAACATTGAACAATGGTAGTTAAGTCTTAGTTCTCTGTGGGATTCGACTCCGAACTTATAAACCGGATTATATTTGCAACGACCGCTTAGTCCTTTTTATAAAGCTTAGTTGGACGTGATCAGACTCCTTGAAACCCAATTATAATTAACTCACAAGTGATGATTTGAATTTTATTACTCCTTTAACAAATTGTAGCAGGCTACAGTTTCTGGATATTGCCTATAACCAATTTACAGGCGAGTTTCCTGCCTCGATTAGTAACTTATCATCCCAGTTGAGTTGGCTGAACTTTTACAATAACTCTATATATGGAAGTATTGATCCACAGTTGGCAAACCTCATTTGTTTAACAACATTGGGAATGGACCAAAGAGATAGGCCAATGTTTCTCTTTAAATAAGCTTTATCTTCATTCCAACCTCTTCCAATGAATCATACCGAGTATGGGTCAGCTGACAGGTATTCAGTATTTTGATCTTTTGAACAACAAGTTAAGTGATCTACCTTAGGATTTGGTAAAGTTGCATTCTTTACTTAATTTGAACCTATCGTTCAACAATCTTGAAGGCGAAAATCCCTTAGATGGCGTTTCCAAGAACACGAGCACAGTTGAAGTAAAAGGCAACAACCACCTTTGTGGGGGGGATCTCACAACTTCATTTACATCCATGTCTTGTAAAGAACACAGGGAAAATAAGAAAGAAAGATGTTGCACTTAAGGTCATGCTGGCAATTGTCATTGCGTTTTGTTTCTTGGTTCTGGTGTTGTCCACATTAACCTTCATGTACCTAAAGAAAAAGAAGAAGAAAAACTCAAGAACAGAACTTCCTCCAACACCATCAATAGAGGATATCCACTTTCACCCCAAAATAACATACAAGGAGCTTCATAATGCAACCAGGGGATTCTCATCGCATAATTTGATCGGGACTATTGAAATTTTGTTGATTTCAGTTATTGCAGTAACTTTTTTAGTAGAATAAGTTACTTATTTTTAGGATGAATTTCAATTTTAAATTTTGATTAGATTGTTTAAGTTATACTACTAGAAATTCGGTAAAAAGCGACCACATATAGTGACCAGCGTTGGTCGCTTATCTCAATATACCGACCAAAACGCGTCCAAACAGACTTGGTTGCTATATTGGTGGTCTTTTTACCTTAGCGACCAAAGTTGGTTGCTAATTAGCGACTCACTTTGGTCGCTAAGGTAAAAGGACCAAATGTTCAGTGTAAACAAAATACCGACCAACTTTGGTCGGTACAATATTTTAATAATACAAATTTAGCGACCAAAATTGGTATGTATATTTAAATTACGATTTTTTTTAATTATTATAATTCAAAAATTAGCGACCAACGTTGGTCTGTAAATTAAAATATATATTATTTTAAAAAATATATATTTAACAATTTGGGTTCATAAGCGACCAACTTTGGTCGCTTATTTTTAATTTTTTTAATTTTTTTATATATAAGCGACCAACCTTGGTCGCTAATTTCCAGGATTTTTTTTAATAGGGTAGTGACCAAATTTGGTCGTTTATATTAAAATCTGGGTTCATTAGCGACTAACCTTTGTCGCCAATTTTTAATTTTTAAATTTTTTTTTAAATATAAGCGACCAACTTTGGTCGCTTTTCTGGGTAATAATTTTGGCATAAAATGCTTGTTTTGGCAGCTACACTACCTGCCAGCATACCAAAATCCCTAAGTAACAATATAATTCAATTCATAAACTACAATTTCAATACCAAAATTCCCACAACAAACTAACAACAACAACACAACAACAACAACAACAACAACCACAACAACAACAACAACAACAACAACAACAACACAAAAACAACAACAACAACACAATTCAAAAAATACATTAAAACCAACAAATTAAAGTTCAATAGAACTAACAAATTAAACTAACAAAACTAAGTTAACCCTTATTACAACTAGTTTAAAATCGGTTTTATTTGTCTAGTTCAAAATTTATAAAAGTCAAGGAGTATTTTGTACAACATCATTATCATCACTGTCTGATGAAGTTTCATCAACAAGATGGTATAGAGAAGGGTCTACTTGTCAAGGATGGGAAGAACGATAACGGGGAGGACGGGAGGAACGAGCACATGGAGGACGTAAGGAACGCTCACGTTCAAGTCGAGCCTCTGGCGATGACTCACGAGACCGGGGAATCGGAAAAGCCCCAGAAGCTAGGAGAGTTTTGAGCTGAGCTTGCATGCCATGGTACTGAGCTTGCATGCCAATGTACTGAGCATCTCTAAGCTTTTCTCTTTCCTTGGATGCTTCTAGCTCGGATGTGAGCTTTGTCACAATCTCCCGCATAGCGGAGAGGCTCTCCCCATCAAATTGCTTGCCTTACGAGGATGTTCGTATTCCTTGCATTCCATACTTATAGCGATGGAATTTCTTATTAGGAAGCCTGTATACCTTCCCCCATTTTGGACCGCCAGCAGCCTCCATCCATAATCTTTCAGCATCCTCGTCCGAAGGTTGGATTGGCTCGCCCGACTCATTAGGTGGCTGACTGCGTATGAATTCCTCCACGTCAATTGTAAAGCGACCCTATAAGAAAAATTACTTTGAATTAGTATTTCAAAATTTATATAAAAGTAAATCAAAATACTTAATGAAAAGTGAAAACTTACATGTACAGTTGAGGCTCGGCCCTCGACCCACCTTTTGTCATGACCCTAACCCCGAACTCGGTCGTGATGGCGCCTCTCGTGAAGACAAGGCCAGCCAATTAAACCCAATTCACTTTTTAAAATAATTAAACAATATAAAAGCAGTCTAAACATGATTTAATGATAATAAGTAGCGGAAATACATTCAGACACAGCCCTAACCGGGGTGTCACAAGTCACAAGCATCTACTAGGGTATAACTACAACTGAAAGTCTGAAGTGTACAAATACAGACTAATGAAATGAAGAGAGAGAAAAGCAGTGATGCGAACGCCGACAGCTACCTTGCTAAACTCTGATGACTCTACCTCCGATCAGCCAAAACCCGCTACCAGGTGTATAAATACCTGAATCTGCACACAAGGTGCAGGGAGTAAAGTGAGTACTCCAACTCAGTGAGTAATAATCATAACTAAAGTCTAAATGGTAATAAAACACGTAAAGCATATCAAGGTGTTGTATAGAAGCAGTTCAAAAACCAGTAAGAAAGCAGTGAAGCTATAAAAATCTCTTAAAACATCGTAGCTCAGTTAAAACTTCTTTGAAAATGACTTCTTCAATAGTTACGCAAATGAATGCAAAACAGTTAGTGCAGATAAGCACAGAAATTCGCCCCTCATGCACAAATACCATAGTTTAATAGGTAAATGACTGGTAAATATGAAAGATAAACACGTACAAGGTTTGCCCCTCGGGCACAATGTCAACAACTCCGCCCCTCGGGCAATATCTCATAACAATACCAGCCCCTCGGGCAATCACATAGAACAATATCAGCCCCTCGGGCTATCACATAGAACAATATCAGCCCCTCGGGCTATCACATAGAACAATATCAGCCCCTCGGGTTATATCTCACATCACAATGGGTACCTACGCTCACTAGGGGTGTACAGACTCTGGGAGGGGCCCCTTACGGCCCAAGCGCAATATCAAGACATCTCGTGGCATCACATCTAGGCCATCGGCCTCATATCAATCAACAAGCCACCTTGTAGCATACATATCTCAGGTCCTCGACCTCATAATCAAATCAAAATCTCAGTGATGCGGCGTGCAGCCTGATCCAAAAGTATCCTCACAATACAGGCCCTTGGCCTTACTCAGTAAAAATCATATAAACCACTCGGGCAACAGTAAAACGTGATGCTCAGCCCAAAATATTAATTTGAAATATCATTTCAAGTGTTAAAGCAAAATAAACTTGGCTGAGTTTTGGAAACAGTGGAAAAATAACATGACTGAGCTCAAGTATAAAGTCAAAAACAGTGAGGAAATATCAAATAAAATCCCCGAAGGGTTCAAATAGCTGGCACTAGGCCCAAATATGGCATCCAGCCCAAATAATAATGATAGCAAATAGTTTTCAGTCAAATACGCGGTAAAATCATCAATTGGGATGGACCAAGTCACAATCCCCAATAGTACACGACCCCACGCTCGTCATCAAGCGTGTGCCTCACCTCAATATAGCACTACGATGTGCAATCCGTGGTTTCAAACCCTCAAAGCATTATTTACAATCATTACTCACCTCGAACCGGCTAAATCTCTAGCTCGCAACGCCTTTGCCCCTCGAATCGGCCTTCGCGCGCGTCGAATCTATCCAAATCAGAACGAATACGTCACAATATGCTAAGGGAACAAAGCCCAAGCGAAACAATCGAAAAATACCAAAAATCCCGAAATTGGCCAAAACCTGAGCCCCAGGCTCACTTCTCGAAATTTAGAAATTTTCATATCAATGGCTTCCTTATCTCCCCATGAGTCTATGCATAACAATACTACCAAAATCGGAGTTCAAATGACCCCTCAAAACCTCAATTTAAGGCCTCTTAAACTCAAACCCTAATCCTCCATTTTTAGCCCTTTAATTCCTTTAATTTCAGTCTTAATCCATGAAATACTACCATAGAAATGTGTTTTAGGTCCAAAATTCTTACCTTAATGAAGTTCCCTTGAAATCTCCCTACCAAATCGTCCAAAAGCTCTCAAACCGAAGTCAAAAATGGTGGAATAACCCAACCTCGCGAAGTGAAATAAGTTATAGGATCTACCCAGGACTTTCCGCATCTGCGGTACCGCATATGCGGTCATCTCCTCCGCTTCTGCGGAAATCACTTAAACATCAATTACTGCATCTGCGGTCCACTCGCCGCATCTGCGGCTACGCAGGTGCGGCCCATCTACCGCATATGTGGTCACTGACCATTCCTCTCGAATCCGCTTCTGCGGCTCGCCTTCCACACGTGCGGCACCGCACCTGCAGTCCCCAAAACGCAAGTGCGAAAACACCAGAAGCAACAAAACTACAGCAGTTGCAAAACATCACAACCTCTCCGACAACCACCCAAAATCATCCCGAGACCCCCGGGACCTCACCTAAAAGCACCAACATGACCCAATACCTTATTCAAACTTGTTCCAATCACCAAAACACCTCAAATAACATCAAATCTACCAAATTACATCGGATTCAAGCCTAAGTTTCAAAAATCTTCCGAAATACGCTTTTGATCAAAAACCCAACCAAACCACGTCCGAATGACCTGAAATTTTACACACACATCGCAAATGACACAACAAAGCTACTGCAACTCTCGGAATTCCATTCCGACTCTTATATCAAAATCTCGCCTATCAACCGGAAATTGCCAAAATATCAACTTCACCAATTCAAGCCTAATTCTACTCCGGACCTCCAAAACCCGTTCCGATCACATTCCTAAGTCATAAATCACCTAACGGAGCTAACCAAATCATAAAAATTCCAATCCGAGATCATATACAAACAAGTCAAATATTGGTCAAACCTTTCAATTTGCAAGCTTCAAACTGGGAACTGTTCTTCCAAGTTTATTTTGATTATCCTGCAAACCAAAACCAATGATATACGTAAGTCATAATACATCACACAGGGTGATTCATGCCCGAGAACTGGCGATCAAAGTGCAAAAGCTCAAAATGACTGGTCGGGTCGTTACATCCTCCCCTACTTAAACATGAGTTCGTCCGCGAACGTGCCCAGAGTTGTTCTAAAAGCCAATCAATTGTTGAATAACCTTACCATGCATATACTCAGAGGCGATCCCATGTCACCCTATCTCATATAGGTCAGGGAACACATTGTAACTGAAATTTCACAACCCAATCTAGCACATAAACCTTAGAACCACATTTCAATTGCTGAAATCATCCACAAGGTCAGAATCTCACATCTATACTCTAAATAAGCTCGAACTAGCTGTAACAAACCATACATGCAACCTCGGATGCAATTTCATGATATACCACATAACTCAAATACTGGTAGCGATAACTTCTAATCACAGTAGCTTCACACAATAGCCGAATACCGATAAAAAACACTTACCAACTAAAATCTCATCCCAACACTTTCATATACTGCCAATGATCACTAAAACACGCAATAAACCATAACCATTTCCCAGATCAACCATTCATGAAGCTACTTCTCCTTTGACAATTACCATGGCAAATTTCTGAGCCGAAACTCGATATTATCCTTCCAACCTGCTGAAATCGAATCCCTTCGTATTTATTAATGACCCCAACGATCTCCTCTAATCCAACACATTACTCTAGTGACATGACATATCAATACAGGCCTAAGCCACAACTTGCACAATACACGCACCAATATGCAACAGTCCGAACATACTCAAATCATGAAAATGACTCAAATGAAAGAGTCGTACCTCAAGCTCACTAGTACCACCACAACACAAGGATGAGAACCCGTCTCACATCATAGGAACAGAACATACGAATCTAACCCGCAAGGTCACACCTCCACATGACTTCATTTTGATGCGCGATCCTATCCAACACTGCTCCACATGAACCACCTCAAGTCATTATGCTCGAAATCGACAACCACGCACCATTTGATGTCCGGAACCAAAGCAATTCATCACACCCGCGGTAAAGCAAATAACCTATACTGCACAAACCTGCAAGGTCATAACCAATATCCCATTCACCGAGCAACACCCAATTTCTCTTCCCGCTCGACTTCCACTATGAAACCCCAATAGAACCGCACCATAGGTGCCTATAACCAACCAATCACAACACATCGCAACAAAAAAAAGGTAATTTATAGATCTCACCAGATTACTAATAAGCTCAATAACAATCGAATCAACACATTCCTCAACAATACAATTCGGAGCCAACCAAGCCGACTCAAATTAGAACACGCATCCACATTGGCCAGCCAACGAACTCCTTATCAAAAAAACCTGAAATTGCTCCTTCAACTTCTTTAACTCTTCCGGTGCCATACGATATGGTTCCCGTCATCAAATTAATACCAAAATCAACATCCTTACCTAGCGACATGCCCGGCCACAAGAAACGCATCCGAAAAGTCCCTTACTACCAGAACTAAATCAATACAAGGGGCCTCTGCACTGACATCCATCACGAGAGCCCAAATAAGAAAGACAATCCTTCCCAGCCATCCACTGGTCTTCGAAATATATAAAAATCACCCTATTACAAACATAAAATCCGTCAAACCTCGCCCCTCAATCTGTGGCACTTCCGGCATAACCAACAGCGCCGCCTTAGCGCAATAGTCTAGAATGACACAACACGGCGACAACCAGTCTGAACCCAATATCACATCCAAGATCTAACATACCAAACACAAAAGATTCCCTTGGATCTCCAAATCCCGATAGTCACTAAATAGTGCCGATACACACGACTCACAACCACCACATAGCCTGAATATGAGAACTTCTCATCTCCAACTCCATATGGCCCATGAATCAACATACCTGATCCCAATTTCGCGGTTTGAATGCATACCACACCTCAAATACCCAATCATTCCACGAGAAATACTCTAAAATTCCTCTGTGCCACCAAGCAAACTCGAATACCAGCAGTCGATCTAACAAGAAGGTGTCGCAATACTACCATAGTACCATCAACTTAATCACATTGCCTTTCCTGAAACATATACCCTCGTCAAATCACTCCAATTAGCAATACCATTTCCTTAATCATCTAGAGATCATCCCCCTAATCATCTGAAGCTCATTTCTCAAATCACCTGAAACTGCCCGTGCTGCCTAAGAATTATATGACTTTCCATTCAGAACTGAACCGTAACCTTACACACACAAATCTCAATCCTCAACAACATACAGCATATACCATACCATCCTAGGATAACATGAGAACTCCATCCTCATTCCGAGCCACAAACATCTACATACTCAACTAGCCAAGATCTTTCCATTGAACCCATCTGGAAGAAGAGTCATTATACATCCCACGCTCCTCATACCAGTATAAATATATATACACCTCCAAACCGCGGTAGAAATCATCAAGAACATTCCGACTCCCTTTTGCACAAAACCAAACCTGCCCGGACTGAATCCTTCTTGCTCGACCAAGCTACGCAAACAAGCAAAATCTAAGAGCATTGCCGCGAAATGCCTGTAGGAACTCATTACCTCGTACACACCCAAGGAACTAATCATATTTTTACCATACCGATCCGGCCTACTACCAAGCTACCCCATTTATCTGAGTTTCCTTCTGATCTACCGTCAGCTTAACACTTCTCCTTGCTACAACGCCACCATTTCTCAACCCAGACTCACCACACGGGAGCCAAGCACAAAACCACACCATCTTAGACTCAAAAGCCGCTGAATACTCTCTTAAATATTCCCAAAAGCATCACATTCAAAATACTTTACTCTGAAGAACTTCCTGCGAATCTAAATCTGTTACCTTTACCTTCTTGATACTGATACATAGAATCCCATAATTAATATAGGAAACACCACAAGTCTTGACATATTCCAATGAAAACTTAGTCTCCAACCACATATACAACCTTAAAATACCTCATTGTTACGAGTAAAATCCTAAACACATTAAAACTATTCCCATGAGTTATTCACTCTACTCAAACTACAATTAGCCTGATCGAACAAACCGAACAACCTGTGCCTCGTTGGCACTCTGACACCGTAGAATGTAACCTCGTCTTAATATAACCTAGCAACTTCCTGCCCTATGCACCGAGCATTCTTTATCAACAACCACTCAAGACATTCCGTGATTCTCACAAACCTATGAAACATAGTATGACCTTACCTTAGTCGAAAATTTTCCCTTACTTGAGCCGTCCTCGGTCTCAATTTTGGCAAACCATAACTGATTCACCAGCACGCCTCAAACTGGAACTAATGTAGCACATATCCGTGCAATCAACGACTCAAACAGACTCCCCCACTTGGCTTGAACTCATAGATCAAAACACACTCAATAACCTATAACGCATATACTTTATTGCTATCATAATACCATAGTGAGATTAAACTCGATCCTTCATAAGCTCGTGAAACATAGACCATCTGGTACTTTAAATCTTCTGCGATTCTCGCATTCACTCTCACAATGGTTAATCCCACTCTCTTACATGACCTAAATTTAAATTTCAACACATATATTTCACTTGCAAATGAGATCTTCTAATAGATAACATAAAGATCGCACAGCTTCCAAACACTCCATAGGAGATATCCCACCTACTTCGCCTCGAACTAACCTTCCTGCATACCTTTCACCGTCATAGACTTTACGCAGTCACTTAGTCTTCCTGAGTCTGAACTCGTATCACAACGTGAAATTTACTTTACTCACAACTGGGAAACATGAAAAAGATTCTTCACACGCCCATAACTCAGGGCTATACCTTGAATTAAGATGGAATTCAAGCACCTAATAGTCCTTCTATCCTCCAGCAGACCCTTCTCGTCGCTTCCAAATCATATGGATACATCTCGTAGTACTAACATACTCATCACATAGTTATCCAGCCGTCACTCCCACTGATAGGGACACTACCGAATATATAAGTTCAAAAACACTTACTCACACAATCAGCACCTCGGTGCTCAAGCCATAGGCAAAAATCCGGCCTCAAGTCCTCCAGATTGGCCCAACATCAACTCACAGAGATCACATCTCGCCCCTCGATCGGGGAATCACAAGACATCGATGTACATCTGATACTGAGCGCTCATGCGTGCATACGAACACGTGGAAGGAATTTCAAGAGTTATTTTTCAAGCTGAATCAAGGATGCACGATAAGAATTCGAGAATGTGAAGTTTTTCCTAAAGGTTCTGTAGCCTTTCAAGGATAAATACAGATGTCTTCGTACCGATCTGCGAGACTCTACTAAACCTGCTCATGACTCGTGAGACCTATGTAACCTAGGCTCTGCTACCAACTTGTCACGACCCTAAACCCGAACTCGGTCGTGATGGCGCCTTTCGTGAAGACAAGGCCAGCCAATTAAACCCAATTCACTTTTTAAAATAGTTAGACAATATAAAAGCAGTCTAAACAGGATTTAATGATAATAAGCAGCAAAAATACAGACTGATACAGCCCTAACCAGGGTGTCACAAGTCACAAGCATCTACTAAGGTATAACTACAACTGAAAGTCTGAAGTGTACAAATACAGACTAATGAAATGAAGAGAGAGAAAAGCAGTGCTGTGAACGCCGGCAGCTACCTTGCTAATCTCCGATGACTCTGTCTCAGATCAACCAAAACCCGGTACCGGGTGTATAAATACCTGAATCTGCACACAAGGTGCAGGTAGTAAAGTGAGTACTCCAACTCAGTGAGTGATAATCATAACTAAAATCTGAATGGTAAAAAAACACGTAAATCATATCAAGGTGTTGTATAGAAGCAGTTCAGAAACCAGTAAGAAAGCAGTGAAGCTGTAAAAATATCTTAAAACATCTTAGCTCAGTTAAAACTTCTTTGAAAATGACTTTTTCAATAGTTACGCAAATGAATACAAAACAGTTAGTGCAGATAAGCATAGAAATCCGCCCCCTGGGCACAAATACCATAGTTTAACAGGTAAATGATAGGTAAATATGAAAGATTAACACGTAAAAGGCTCGCCCCTCTGGCACAATGTCAACAACTGCGCCCCTTGGGCAATATCTCAGAACAATACCAACCCCTCGGGCAATCACATAGAACGGTACCAGCCCATCGGGCTATCACATAGAACAATATCAGCCCCTAGGGCTATATCTCACATCACAATGGGTTCCCGCGCTCACTGGGGGTGTACAGACTCCGGGAGGGGCCCCTTACGGTCCAAACACAATATCAAGACATCTCGTGGCATCAAATCTAGGTCATCGGCCTCATATCAATCAACAAGCCACCTCGTGGCGTACATATCTCAAGCACTCGGCCTCATAATCAAATTAGCATCTCACTGTTGTGGCGTGCAGCATGATCCAAAAGTATCCTCACAATACAGGCCCTCGGCCTTACTCAATCAAAATCACATAAGCCACTCGGGCAACAGTAAAACGTGGTGCTCAGCCCAAAATATTAATTTGAAATATCATTTCAAGTGTTAAAGCAAAATAAACTTGGCTGAGTTTTGGAAACATTGGAAAAATAACATGACTGAGTTCAAGTATAAAGTCAAAAAGAGTGAGGAAATATCAACAAAAATCCCCGAAGGGTTCAAATAGCTGGCACTAGGCCCAAATATGGCATCCAGCCCAAATAATAATGATAGCAAATAGTTTTCAGTCAAATACGCGGTAAAATCATCAATCGGGATGGACCAAGTCACAATCTCCAATAGTACACAACCCCACGCTCGTCATCAATTATGTGCCTCACCTCAATATAGCACTACGATGTGCAATTCGGGGTTTCAAACCCTCATAGCATCATTTACAATCATTACTCACCTCGAACCGGCTAAATCTCTAGCTCGCGACGCCTTTGCCCCTCGAATCGGCCTCCACGGGTGTCGAATCTATCCAAAATCAGAACGAATACGTCACAATATGCTAAGGGAACAAAACCCAAGCGAAACAATAGAAAAATATCAATAATCCCGAAATTGGCCAAAACCCGAGCCCCGGGCCCACTTCTCGAAATTCAGAAATTTTTATATCAACAGGTTCCTTATTTCCCCACGAGTTCATACCTATCAAAAGTACCAAAATCATAGTTCAAATGACCCCTCAAATCCTCAATTTAAGGCCTCTTAAACTCAAGCCCTAATCCTCCATTTTTAGCCCTTTAATTCCTTTAATTTCAGTCTTAATCCATGAAATACTACCATAGAAATGTGTTTTAGGTCCAAAATCCTTACCTTAACGAAGTTCCCTTGAAATCTCCCTTCCAAATCGTCCAAAAGCTCTCAAGCCGAAGTCAAAAATGGTGGAATAACCCAACCTCGCGAAGTGAAATAAGTTATAGGATCTGCCCAAGCCTTTCCGCATTTGCGGTCCAAAACCTGCTTCTGCGATACCGCATATGCGGTCATCTCCTCCGCTTCTGCGGAAATCACTTAAACATCAATTACCGCATTCGCGGTCCACTCGCCGCATCTGCGGTTATGCAGGTGCGGCCCATCTACTGCATCTGCAGTCACTGACCATTCCTCTCAAATCCACTTCTGCGGCTCCCAAACCGCAAGTGTGAAAACACCAGAAGCAACAAAACTACAGCAGTTGCAAAACATCACAACCTCTCCGACAACCACCCGAAATCATCCTGAGGCCCCCGGGACCTCGACCAAAAGCACCAACATGACCCAATACCTTATTCAAACTTGTTCCAATCACCAAAACACCTCAAACAACATCAAATCTACCAAATCACATAGGATTCAAGCCTAAGTTTCAAAAATCTTCCGAAATACGCTTTTGATCAAAAACCCAACCAAACCACGTCCGAATGACCTAAACTTTTACACACACATCCCAAATGACACAACGAAGCTACTGCAACTCTCAAAATTCAATTTCTACCCCTCTATCAGAATCTCGCCAATCAACCGAAAATTGCCAAAATATCAACTTCGTCAATTCAAGTCTAATTTTACTCCGAACCTCCAAAACCCGTTCCGATCACACTCCTAATTCATAAATCACCTAACGGATCTAACCAAATCATAAAAATTCCAATCCAAGATCATATACAAACAAGTCAAATATTGGTCAATCCTTTCAATTTTCAAGCTTCAAACTAGGAACTGCTCTTCCAAGTTTATTCCGATTATCCTGCAAACCAAAACCAACGATTTATATATGTCATAATACATCACACGGGGCGATTCATGCCCGAGAACTGGCGATCAAAGTGCAAAAGCTCAAAACGACTGGTCGGGTCGTTACATCCTCCCCCACTTAAACATGCGTTTGTCCGCGAACGTGCCCAGAGTTGTTCTAAAAGCCAATCAATTGTTGAATAACCTTACCATGCATATACTCGGGGGTGATCCCATGTCACCCTATCTCATATAGGTCAGGGAACACATTGTAACTGAAATTTCACAACCCAATCTAGCACATAAACCTTAGAACCACATTTCAATTGCTGAAATCATCCACAAGGTCAGAATCTCACATCTATATTCGGAATAAGCCTGAACCAGCTGTAACAAACCATACCTGCAACCTCGAATGCAATTTCATGATTTACCACATAACTCAAACACTGGTAGCGATAACTTCTAATCACAACAGTTGCACACAGCAGCCGAATACCGGTAGAAAAACTCTTACCAACTAAAATCTCATCCCAACACTTTCATATACTGCCAATGATCACTAAAACATACAGTAATCCATAACCATTTTTCAGATCAACCATTCATGAAGCCACTTCTCCTTGGACAATTACCACAGCAAATTTCTGAGCCGAAACTCGATATTATCCTTCCAACCTGCTGAAATCAAATCCTTTTGTATTTATTAATGACCCCAACGATCTCCTTTAATCCAACATATTACTCTGGTGACATGACACATCAATACAGGCCTAAGCCAATACTTGCACAATACACGCACCAATACGCAACAATCCGAGCATACTCAAATCATGAAAATGACTCAAATGAAAGAGTCGTACCTCAAGCTCACCAGTACCACCATAACACAAAGATGAGAACCCATCTCACATCATAGGAACAGAACACATGAATCTAACCCACAAGGTCACACCTCCATATGACTTCATTGTGATGCGCGATCCTATCCAACACTGCTACACATTAACCACCTCAAGTCATTATGCTCGAAATTGACAACCACGCACCATTTGATGTCCGGAACTAAAGCAATTCATCACACCCGCGGTAAAGCAAATAACATATACTACACAAACCTGCAAGGACATAACTGATATCCCACTCACCGAGCAACACCCGATTTCTCTTCCCGCTCGACTTCCACTATGAAACCCCAATAGAACTGCACCATAGGTGCCTATAACCAACTAATCACAACACCTCGCAACACAAAAAGGTAATTCATAGATCTCACCAGATTACTAATAAGCTCAATAACAATCGAATCAACACATCCCTCAATAATACAATTCGGAGCCAATCAAGCCGACTCAAATTAGAACACGCATCCACATTGGCCTGCCAACGATCTCCTTATAAAGGAAATCCTAAAGCTGCTCCTTCAAGTCCTTTAACTCTTCCAGTGCCATACGATACGGTGCTCGTCATCAAATCAATACCGAAATCAACAACCTTGCCTGGTGACATTCCCAGCCACAAGAAACACATCTAAAAAGTCCCTTACTACCGGAACTGAATTAATATGAGGGGCCTCTACACTGACATCCATCACGAGAGCCCAAATAAGAAAGACAATCCTTCCCAGCCATCCACTGGTTTTCAAAATATATAAAAATCACCCTATTACGAATATAAAATTCGTCGAACCTCGCCCCTCAATCCATGGCACTTCCGCATAGCCAACAGCGCCGCTTTAGCGCAATAGTCCAGAATGACACAACATGGCGACAACCAGTCTAAACCCAATATCACATCCAAGATCTAACATACCAAACACAAAAGATCCGCTCGGATCTCCAAATCCCGATAGTCACTAAACAGTGTCGATACACGCGACTCACAACTACCATATAGCCGGAATATGAGAACTTCTCATCTCCAACTCCATATGGCCCATGAATCAACAAACCTGATCCCAATTCCGACGTCTGAATGCATACCACACCTAAAATACCCAATCATTCCACGAGAGATACTCTAAAATTCCTCTGTGCCACCAAGCAAACTCAAATACCAGCAGTCGATCTAACAAGAGGTGCCGCAATATTACCATAGTACCATTAACTTAATCACATTGCCTTTCCTGAAACATATACCCTCGTCAAATCACTCCAATTAGCAATACCATTTCCTTAATCATCTGGAGATCATCCCCCTAATCATCTGAAGCTCATTTCTCAAATCACCTGAAACTGCCTGTGCTGCCTAAAAATTTTATGACTTTCCATTCAAAACTGAACCGTAACCTTACACATGCAAATCTCAATCCTCCACAACATACTGCATATACCATACCATCCTAGGATAACATGAGAACTTCATCCTCCTTCCGAGCCAAAAATATCTACGTACTCAACTAGCCAAGATCTTTCCATTGAACCCATCTGGAAGAAGAGTCATTATACATCCCACGCTCCTCATGCCAGTAGAAATATATATACACCTCCAAATCGCGGTAGAAATCATCAAGAACTCTCCGAATCCCTTTTGCACAAAACCAAACCTGCCAGGATTGAATCCTTCTAGCTCGACCAAGCTATGCAAGCCAGCAAAACCTAAGAGCATTGTTGTGAAATGCCTGTAGGAACTCATTACCCCGTACATACCCAAGGAACTAATCATATTCTTACCATACCGATCCGTCCTACTACCAAACTACCTCATCTATCTGATTTTCCTTCTAATCTACCATCAGCTTGACACTTCTCCTGGCTACAACGCCACCATTCCTCAACCTAGACTCACCACACGGGACCCAAGCATAAAACCACACCGTCTAAGACTCATAAGCCGCTGAATACTCTCTTAAATATTCCCAAAAACACCACATTCAAAATACTTTAATCTGAAGAACTTCCTGCGAATCTAAATCAGTTACCTTTACCTTCCTGATATTGATACATAGAATCCCATAATTAATATAGGAAACACCACAAGTCTTGACATCTTCCAATGAAAACTCAATCTCCAACCACATATACAACCATAAAATACCCCATTGTTACGTGTAAAATCCTAAACACATTAGAACCATTCCTACGAGTTATTCACTCTACTCAAACTGCAATTAGCCTGATCGAATGAACCGAACAACCCGTGCCTCGTTGGCACTCTAACACTGCAGAATGTAACCTCATCTCAATACGACCCAACAACTTCCTGCCCTATGCACCGAGCATTCTTTATCAACAACCACTTAAGACATTCTGTGATTCTCGCAAACCTATGAAGCATAATATGACCTTACCTTAGTCAAAAAAATTCCCTTACTCGAGTCGTCCTGGGTCTCAATTTTCGCAAACCATAACTGATTCACCAGCATGCCTCAAACTAGAACCAATGTAGCATATATCCGTGCAATCAACGACTCAATAGAAGACTCCCCCACTTGGCTTGAAGTCATAGATCAAAACACACTCAATAACTTATAACGCATATACTCTATTGCTTCCATAATACCATAGTGAGATTAAACTCGATCCTTCATAAGCTCGTGAAACACAGACCATCTGGTACTTTAAATCTTCTGCAATTCTCGCATTCACTCTCACAACGGTCAAGCCCACTCTCTTATGCAACCCATAGGAGATATCCCACCTACTTCGCCTCGAACTAACCTTCCCGCATACCTTCCACCCTACCTATAGGCTTAGTTTTTTTTACAACCCACCAATCGGACTTATTCTGCCGCAATGGATAAGGAGCATAATACAGTTGCCTAACATTATGTGCAATTATGAAAGGATCATAGCGATCATACTCCCTCGTATGATTAACCTCAATTATATTGTATTGGTTGTGTACTCTTATACCTTTTGTTGGATTTGGGTCAAACCACTTGCATCTAAAGAGTATCAATTTCTTAAATGGCTAACCTGTATATTCTAGTTCTATTATTTCTTTGAGCACACCATAATAATCAATATCTCTAACTTGGTTGCCATCACCACCTTGAACCCACAACCCGCTGTTGTTGCTATTTTTATTTTTAGAGCAATCCTTTGTATGAAACTTATAACCATTCACAACGTACTTAGACATTGTTGTGACCTGAAGCCCAGGTCCCCAAGATATATCTTTCAAAAATTGATTTACACCATTATTTGGATCATTTACCTATATATTGTTAAAAAAATTCATAAGTTAGCATAACTTCCAAATATTGTTTACCTACATAATGTTAGAATATTATAAGGATAAACTTACAAATTATTTGAACCACATATCAAATCTCGTATATACAGCATCATGGCCAAATTGACCCACGAAGTGACTGTGACACATCAAATATTTTTAGTAGTTGCATTGAGATGTAAAATCACGGTAAATTTTATATTTTGATAACTACTAAATCAATACTTACTTGAGAAATGGTACAACTTCGGGACAATTTAGCAACACATGAAGTGTAGCTGACTTGTACTCCATATCACTCAAACTTCTCTTTCTAACATCCTTAGAACATCGGCCTGGTTGATTGAATATGGACATAGGCAGATATAATGGATCATTCACACATTCGACTGTGTGCTTATTGGGCTTATTCCTAGCATATGGAACATTACTCTCAAAATAATAAGAACAAAAATGAGCAGTTTCCTTTGCAAGATAAGCTTCGCATATAGATCCTTCAATCTTATTCCTCTGCTTAACAAATTGTTTGCATTTGCCAATTGTCCTACATAATTTCAGGTTAGCCAAGAACATTCAAATAAAAAAGAAAATTACATCAAACTTATAATATTACCTCTCAAAGGGATACATCCATCTGCATTGAACAGGCCCTCCAAGTCATGCCTCGTGTACAAGGTGGATTGGAAGGTGTTCCATCACACCAAAATCCCACATGGAAATATCTTTTCCATCTTAGTAGAAGTTACATGAATGTTCTGATCCATCCGGAGTAGGTTTTCTTCCTTTAATGTGGAAGAACACAAGTCTTTGAAAAACAAACTAAACTCTGTGATGGGTTTTCAGATTCTTTCAGGCAAACCACAAAATGCAATAGGCACTAAGGTCTCCATGAAAACATGGCAGTCATGACTTTTCAAATGGCTCAACTTCCCTACCTCCAAATCAACTTTTTTTCCAAGATTCGACGCATAACCCTCAAGCATCTTCAATTTCATTACCTAATCACAAATTTGCTGTCGTTCCTCCAAAGTGAATGTGTAACTTGCTTTGGGCTTGAATATCTTACCGTTGTTTTTTGTCTGCAAGTATAATTCAGGCCGTCTGCAATATTCTTGTAAGTCATTAGTCCATTCTAGCCTTCGGGTTATCCTTTGTCTTACCTTTAACATCCATCACTGTGTTTAACAAATTGTCAAAATAATTCTTCTTAATATGCATGACATCAAGGTTGTGACGGAGAAGATTATCCTTCCAATAAGTTAATTTCCAAAATATACTCTGTTTCGTTCAATTATGAGTAACACCGTATCCGGGGAATCTATAAGGTGGAGCTTCAATAACTTTACTGAAGTTCTGGACCCTCTCCCAAACTTCCTCACCTGAAAGTATCGGAGGTGGAGAATCATATTCCATTTTATTCTTTTTGAATGCATTTTTCATCCTTCTAAACTCATGATCAGGGACAATCAAACCATGATTGCTTTCGGCCATATTTCAAAGTGAACGCTTTACTATTTTCCATGCAGTAAGGACAAGCTAGATTCCTAGCAGTCATTCACCCAGACAATATTCCATACGCAGGAAAATCATTAATTGTCCATATTAAATTAGCACGCAAATTGAAATTCTTCTTGGTTGATATGTCATATGTTTCACCACCATCTTACCACAACTGTTTTAGCTCATCAATCAAAGGTTGCAAATATATATCAATCAAACTTTTCGAATTACATGGACTGGGGATAATACAATTTAAGAATGTATATGGACTAGTCATGCACAACTCGGGTAGTATATTATAAGGTGTAAGAAAGACAGGCCAACATGAATATGGTGTCGTAGATACAAAAAGAGGCGTGAAGCAATCCGCACATAGACCTAACCGAATGTTCCTTGGTTCACTAGAAAATCAAGATATATCCTATCAAAGTGCTTCCAAACTTCTCCATCTGAAGGATGACACATAACACCAGGTGGTCTTCTATTTTCAAAGTAGTATCTCATATGAGGAGCAGAACTCATCGACATATATAACCTCTTTAACCTAGGTATAAGAGGTAAATAATGCATTACCTTGATAGCGACCATATTCCCGCTGGAAAGCCTCTTGAAACAAGGTTTTTCGCAAAATTTACAACTGTTTAAAGTTGCATCATCTTTATAATATAACATGCAACCATCTTTACAACAATCAATTCTTATTGACAAAAGTCCTAACTTAGAAACCATTCTCTTTGCCTTATAGAAATCACCAGGTAAGTTGATATTAGGGTCAACTAGTTCACTCATAAGGTCAATGAAAGAGTCCATGGATGCTTGAGAAATATTCCAATCAGATTTTATACTTAGTAATCTAACTGCAACAGACAGCTCAGAGTGCGGACTTCCTTCCCGTAATGGACGATTAGCTTCCTCTAACTGTTCAAAGTGTCATCATTAGGAGTTTATTCAACATTTTCATTGGGCTCACCCCCTAAGTGCATCCCATATTTGTATTATAACAGAGTTAATGAATTACATTCATTCATCACTAGGTTATAAGTCGATGAATCAATTATAACAGATTAATTGATATAAGTTGAGACATTTTGTTTTTAATATTCAACGATGCATCTGAGTAGGTTATAAGTCGATGAATCAATTTACAAGTGTATCAATCCCCGACCATGTGTTCCTACCGCTTCATGTCCTTATATATATACACGGCTATCAAAGTGTGTGTGTATATATATACACACACAGAGACACTTCACTGTAATACTATAACGTATATATAACTTGTTATAGTATATGTTAGTGTGTGTATATATATAACACACACACTCCGTGCTACTTTAACTACATATATAGCATGTTATAGTATATGCTAATGTATTCATTATTTGTATTATAACAGAGTTAATGAATTACATTCATTCATCACTAGGTTATAAGTCGATGAATCAATTATAACAGATTAATATAAGTCGAGACGTCTTGTTTTTAATATTAAACGATGCATCTAAGTAGGTTATAAGTCGATGAATCAATTTACACACAGATATATTTGATGAAAAATTATATATACTAATTAGGATCTTGACAAGTCTATCAATCCCTAAAAGAACCCGAGGGAAAACACGCTTCGTTGTACTACTTTAACTACATATATAGCATGTTAGAGTATATTTTAGTGTATTCATCTCTTGTATTACAAAAGTGTTAATGGATTACATTTATATTATTTAGATAGTAAATATAAAAGTGATTTTTAATTTTGACCAATGTTGACCTGAAAAGAGACCAACTTTGGTCGCTAATTATCCAGAAATTAAAAATTAGCGACCAAAGTTGGTCGCTAATTTTAAATAAGATTTATTTATATTTTATAAAATATTTTAAATAGTAATTATTAAACGTTATAGCTGGGTCCCAAATTAGTGACCAAAGTTGGTCGCTACTGTGAGCACGTGATTTTTGCCTTACGAAAAACTACTCAAAAATAAATCAAAAAAAATAATAAATTAAATTTCTTTTACTGTGCAATTTTTGAATTTGCGTGATGTTTATTAAATATTTGTCTTATATCCGTAAATGTTTACTTTGTCATAACAAAATAAAAATAAAAATAAAAATATATGTTGCATGCATATCTAGGATTTGATTATGCATTTAATAATTGATTCAAAAAATAAAATCACAAAAATATGTGTCTGTTCTAGTTTTAATATTTCAATGTGTGATTAATGTGTTGTCTATGTATTAATAGGTAATTTATCTTTGTAAGGGTAATTTTATTTTTTATAATTTTAATTAGGAATTTAACAATTAGGAATTTAATTAGAAAATAAAAGAATGGGAAATGATAAAAACGGACCTGGGCCAAAGATTTTTTTAAACAAAAATCAGGCCCAAATACTCAAAGGACCCGGTCCATGTCAACCAGTCCCATACGGGACTCAAACGACGTCGCTTCTGGATTTTTAATCTGGGTCGTTGATTCATTGCAATCAAACGGTCCAGTTCAGCCCCTGCATAAATGAAACGACGACGTTTAGGGCAACTAGATCTGAACCGTTCGTCCATCTTGATCCCACGGTCTTAAAAACTCACCCAAACCCGATCCGTTTCAACCCCGGGTCGACCCCTTTCCTGAACTTAGACCAAACGACAACGTTTGGTTAAGTGGATTGATCTCAACCGTGCATCTTAATTGATCCAACGGATGAGATCAATCCACCCCACCCCTATATAAGGATCAAACCCCTACCCCGGCCCCTAACTTAACACCCCCCCTCCTCTCACTGTTCATCATCGTTCCCAAACCAAACCCCTAACCCTAGCCGCCCTAGAATCCCACCGCCTGAAACCCGGCGGCAACAACGCCGCCGGTCACCAAAATAACACCCTAGAACCCCCTGAACATCCTCTATCCAGATATGCTAGCCACTTGGCTCGAATCTTCCTGAAGGTTCTCAAATCTTCATTTGAAGATTCGAGCCGAGCTTAGATCTAAACCAAACAACCCCTAGTTAACACCATAGTACCCCCTAGCAGGCCTCGTTATGGATCTGATATTTGTTTGGCTCGAATCATTTTCGAGCTTCTCGAATCTTCTTTTGAAGATTCGGACCAAACAAGAACAAACTCAGATCTGTTCTAAACTGACACCAAATGACCCCTAGGCTACCCTCACCCTTGTGTCGTATTTGGTCCCCCTTGAATCTGACCAGAAATGGTTAAGTCCCAAATCGAACCTTCAAGAACCCTAGAAATACTAGACTTTTGGATTCTACCCAAATTAAATAAAGATTGAGGTTTAATCGACCTTAGTCGAAGTATTTTCAGTGGAAAATACTTCGACTAAGGTCTGTTTGATTTCAAACAAAGTCCAAATCCGAGTTGAGTTCGAGTCCGATTAAAATTGAAAGATTCAGAGGTAATTTTTCTGTTTCTTATGAGTATTCTACGTGTATTCTATGTTTGTTTCATTAGTCTGTATAATTTTTCATAGTTTTTTTTAGTCAATTCTGTTATACTGTCTCATACTCGTCTATTTGATCAGAATTATACTATTGTTTCTGTTGTTTATGAGTGTTCATAATATGTGTAATCGACTCGATTAAGTTCGTCGATTAGTTGTTTTGTAAATTCTTATTGCCATTAATGCTGTTTGTAATACCCTGTTTATCTGTTTGGAATTGATTATTGTCATTGAACTCAGTCAATTAGTTCTTCTCAATTAATTGATTCTCGTTTAATAATTCAGAAAATTTGTCAATGGTGTGTATATATTGTTTTCTGAACAGGGCATTGTCAGTATATTGACAATGCTCCTGTGTTTGTTTGATTTTAGTCCGATGGTGCAATGCAGTTGAATTATTAGGTTGAATTCAGTATAATAGTGTTATGATGTTAGTTTTGAATTCAAGCTTACAAAGGTTGGTTAAATACAATTGTATTAGGAGGTTAATCCTAGGACTGGTTATAACTGTTAAAACAGACTTTAAAATCTGTTTTGCAACAGATTCTGATTTTAGTTTAAAGGCTGTAATTACAGAAGGATTTCAGGTTTATTTTGGAATGAAACAGTAGGGTAATGTGATAGTGTGCTTTTAATGGAATGATGGTTGGCTATAATTTAAGATACTAATGGGGAACAAGGGATAATGGGGCTGCTAAAAATCAGGATAAGAGCACTCAATAGGATTTAAAGTATTCAAAAGCAGTTTTAATGGAACTTTTCTGATTTTTAAAAAGAGGAAAGGGTCTAAGAAGCACTTAAAAAATAGGACCAGACCTGTATAAGTACAAGAAGCCATCAGATTTTGGAGGAGGGAGAAAAAATCATATTTGAAGAGGAGAGCCTTTCAGAAGAAAAATAGGAAGAAGAAAAATAGGAAGAGAAAAATCTGATTTGAAAAGAAAAAGAAATCAGATTTTAACAGGAGCCTTTCAGGAAGAAAAAAAGAGTGTGAGATTGAGAGAAAAATCAGATTTAAAGATCAGTTTTCAGAGAGATACATTTGAGAAAAACAGAAAGAAAGAAAGAGATAGAAATAGAATCAGAAACAGAAATTTGAAAAGAAAACAGAAACAGAAAAAATCAGAAATAGGAATCCGAAACAGGAAGAAACTGAAAAATCTGAAAAAAAAAATGTTATCCTTCTAGAAACTGTCCGTTGTTTGTTTTGTGGATATTATTCAGTCTGAATTTGAAATCTTTCCCTCAAGTTTTTGTCACTGTTCATCTGGGTTAACGGGTCTTGTTCAGACTTGCTGTGTTATTGGTATATTCTGCTGGTTTTGTTACTGCTGCAACTGCTGAAAATTTACTTCTTCTACCTTCATTTCCAGGTACTTATCTCTTAAGTTCTATGTTGGAAAAAGATTCAGCATGACAAATCAATGAAGCTTGAATTGCAATTCTGTTTTCCATTTGTCCAAGTTCATTAGTTTAAATTTCATTTTTTGTTTCATGTTAGTTAACTAGTAGTGAATTCAATTTGGTAGCTATGAGTTAATTGTCTTATTTTAAAATTCATATAAAGCTTTGTAATAATGTTAGCCGTTCTGAAATCTCATTAGTTTAGTTATATTTGAACTGTCAAGGTAGGAAACTTGGCGTAAAGTTGGCCATTATTTAAACTTTATGGTATTGTTAGCTAGGTATAGCATAATATGGAAACATCAAGTAAAATATGCTATTAGTTTATTTTGTTAGTTAATTGTTGTTTAAGGCTAGATAATGATTGGTTGCATTTTATTCATATATGGTGTAATAGTGATTATGGTTAACATCAATAGTCGGAAGTTGCATTAGTATCCTTCACTATGTTCGCAAACGTCAAAATATGGCGAATAATGTTGTATGCAATACCACTTTATTAAGTCAATTAGGTAGATTTGTTCTTTTTTTTAAAAATAACAAATGGCCTAGGAATGTTATAATGTGAAAGTTAGTAACAATGGTTCACATAAATTAAGAATCCAATCGGTTCGACGATTATATACATCTTACGTTTAACCATAAGCAGAATTAACAAAATAATTAGGCATATTAGATTAAAAGCAAGTATATGAGAATAAGATGAGATATACAAATTGCAATACTTTATATCAATGACAATTAGAAATAGAATTTGCACTAAATAAATAATGAAAAATTGTTCAAAAATACTTCTTCCCTTCATAAATCATTTTTGTTAGTTTCATATACAATTCATTCTTTGGCATATATATGTTGTATTTGCCAAAATCATATTTTTATTCTTTCTTTGAATTTGAATAGTTGGGTTGAATATAATTTATATCCGGAAATTATAATCGACAGGCAACATTTAATAAATTGTGAATTTCTTTTAAAAGAATTCAAAGACATCCCTTAAATATGAATTTCTCAGTATTCTCATATAAAATGTGTAGATATAACAAACAATTTGTGAAAATTCATAATACCATTAAGAATATTTGGTGTAATTAGGGATACGTTCGCGTAACCTGATTATACCGATAAAAGCAATTCGAATTATGCGTATGCGCAATTTCGAGCGAATATTTAATATAAGGGATTTCTTCGAGGATGTCAAAATAGTTTCATATAACCCGAGACGTGCAGTTCATTGTCTAAATATAAGGGTGATGACGTTCATAAATTTTATTTTAAATCACGCACATATGAATTTGTAATAAAGGAAATAATATGGTCAAATTTTATTGTGTACACGTACGCGTGGCACGATTCCCGGTAATTATAAAAGGTATATAATACGAATATACGTACGCGTAATTCGTTTATATATTAGTAAACAATAAGTAAAAACGGTAGTAAAATCATGCAATAAAAACGTATTTAATAAAAATCAAGATAATTAAGCCAATAATAAAAATAGTTAAGCGACCGTGCTAGAACCACGGAATTCGGAAATGCCTAACACCTTCTTCCGGATTAACAGAATTCCTTACTCAGGTTTTCTGGTTCGCAGAATAACAAACAGAGTCATATTCTCCTCAATTCAGGGATTAAAACCGGTGACTTGGGACGCCTTAAAATTCCCAGGTAGCGACTCTGAAATAATTAAATAAATCTCGTTTCTACTGTCCTTCAATTGGAGAAAACTCCCCCACGCGCCCCGCGGGCGCGGTAAAAAGGAGGTGCGACAGCTCTGGCGACTCTGCTGGGGACAAAATTTCCAGTGTAAACTGTAACCCAGAACCATTGGTTCAGGGTTTAAAGAATTCGAGCTTAAAATATCTGTGTTAATTGGCTTTATTTACTATATGATTTTCAACTGTTTATATGCTAATATGCTAAATGTTGCTTTTTACCGCTTTAATATTATTTGAATTGTGAATATATACAACTGCTACGAAACCCCCTTCTTTCTGAGTCTTCTGAATTTATGGTGTACACGTGCGCGTGACCCACCTTTCTGTTAAAGTCATACCAAATAAGACGGAGTTGGGACAAGTAACTAGGCCGGGTAGACTTTCGTGCTCCCGGTACGTTGCCCCCGCTTCGGCTCAAACTGTCCGTTTGGGTAAGCCAGGTTTAGAACAATCAACCTCAGGTTTTTACCTAGAATAACTCAGCCATGAACCGGATCCCTAGTAGGAACGTCTATTTGCATCATGTACATTTGGCCTTGGAGACTCAACACAGGGGTTGGGTCTGTCTAGGACAGGTGAACCCGAAATAAAAAGACCATCCTAATGCATCCTACTTGCTACCTGTGCATTCATTTGCCTCGAACATGCTTGTTGACCAGCTTAAATGAAATCATGGTGAGAACCAAGGAATAAAATAGGTTGTTTTTAAAAAACAAATTCCAAAAAATAGTTTTAAATCTTGAAATAAAGGTTTTAATAAATAAAAAATTTTCGAAAATGATTTTTTTTTAGTGTATATTTTCAAAATAAGTCTTGACTTTATTAAATTAAATTTCAGATACAAAATGAGCACCACGCAAAACCCCCCATCCACGAATACAGAAGAGTTTCTATTTCAGCTTCAAATGTGGTGGTATGATTTAGGCGAAGATGGTCAAAAATGGGTCGTCAAGCATTTGGGAAATCTCACGGATATTATGAAGGTTAAACCCCATGATGATCTGATTGCGGCATTAGTAACTTTTTGGGACCCTGTTCACAATGTCTTTCGTTTCTCTGACTTCGAGCTTACTCCTACATTAGAGGAGATAGCTGGATATGCTGGTTTTGACGGAAGTCTAAGAAATCAAAGTCTGATATTCACAAAGGCTCCTTCGGTATATCGATTCTTCGGTCTTCTGAACATCATCAGTCAAATCAGGAAAAACAATGTCATCAATGGATGTTGTTCCTTCAACTTTTTGTATTCAAGGTTCGGAAAGTCAGATGGGTTCGAAATTCATGAGAAAGGCCTTACTAACAAGCAAAACAAAGACATTTGGCAGATTCACCGTCGCTTTTCCTTCATGGTGGCTTTTCTAGGAATCATGATCTTCCCAAACAAAGAGCGAACAATTGATATTCACACCGCAAAAGTTGTGCAAATCCTCACCACCAAAGAAAATCACACCCTTGTCCCCATCATTCTATCAGACATTTATCGGACTTTGATTTTATGTAAATCAGGAGAAAAAGTCTTCGAAGGATGCAAAATTTTGTTGCAAATGTGGGTGATGGAACATCTCCAACAACAGCCCAAGATCATACAGTATGGGTCAAACAATGATAATTGCATCGAGAGTTATGAGGAAAGAATAAAAAACTATCAGGCTCCAGAAGGAATAGAAGCATGGGTATCTCAGCTAAGGGCTTTAACGACAAATCAAATTGAATGGACTTTGGGATGGCTCCCGATGAGAGAAGTAATACACATGTCAACCTCAAATAGTTATCTACTACTATTGGGATTGAGAAGCATCCAGCCGTATGCGCCACTAAGAGTCCTAAGACAACTAGGGAGATATCAAGTAGTTCCTGATGATGAAGATTTGAGTATGCAAGTAATCGAATTACACCCAGAAGCCACTATTCCCGAGGCTCTACTTCAGCAGATGTGGAATGGATGTCGATACTTGAAGAGTGATACTCAAGTCCCAGACACTACAAAGGGTGAGATAAATCCTGGATATGCAAGGTGGTTTGAAAAACGGTCTCGCGTGAATGATGTACCAGAGCCTGAGCTAAGAAGGCCAACAAAAAGACCCCATGTTCAAAACTTCAATGATAAAATCCAAGAGCGGTTGATCTGGGGAGAAAAGGAAAAAGGGTACAAAGCAACTATCCATGCCCTAAAAGAAAATCTGAGAAGCCTCAGTTTGGAGAAAGATTTGCAAGCACAGGAAGCCGAAGGCGAGAAGAAGAGTCTAGCTTGTGAGAATGAAAATCTTCATGCTCGATTAAAAAAAATGAAAAGAGTTTCTGAAACACCAAAGAGGAGCTGGAAGGATCAAAAAACCATCGCCAATCTTTTTGAAAGAATGCAAGATTATGATTCCATTCTTGCAGAAAACGAAAGGGCGTTGAGCATAGCAAAAAAAAGGATCCAACGATTAAATGAAGAAGCCATGTCTAATAAGGAACGCCAAGATAGGCAATCCGAAAATGACAGGGCACAATTCAAGAAGGAAAAAGACCATTGGATACGATCAGAAGACCAGCTTCGTGCACAACTAGAAGAGGCAAGAAGATGCAACAGAGAACATCAACAAGCAGACATCGACAGGGAAAGAGCGCAAGCAAGATTAGAACAGGCCAGACTCCGAGCTCTATTAGAATCAGCTCTAGATCGTGAAAACCGTGTCAGAGATATAGCCACCACTCTCCAGCAGCAATTGCAGGACCAAGACCAACGTCTCCAAGGTTTCAGGGCACAAATCCACGACCTGGCGGTCTACACATCTCAAAGTTATGTAAACTGCCAAGGAATGGATTATGAAAGGTTTACAGAGCATGCACCCACTTTTGCTCATCATCTAGCAATGGAGTTGGAAAGGATGTATCGTACGCTGGGAGGCCATCCAGGTCAAGCCCCACATTGAGCAGATAATCCAATAATTGACAACAAAAGTGGAAAGTGGGGCATGTTGTGAGATGTTAAGAATTGTATCTTTTATTTTGATTTAAGTGTGTGTGTTTCAAGCCATTTTCTTAAAAGTTTTCAAATGTAATTCCATCTTTGTATAATGAATAAAAGTGATTGCCTTTAGTCCGAACTACGCAAGGTCTGATTCATGCGGGGGCATGATACGTAGGCAATCTCTATAGGATTCGACCACCACGATAAAAGATATAAGTGAATAACAATAAAAATTTCAAGAAAGCTGGGACGACACAAGCAGCCGAGCAAATGCATAATAGAAAGGGATTATTTGTTTAGGAGCATTGCATCTCAACGTGTGATTATATATGTGTTAAACTCTCAAAACTAACAAGTTTGTTCATTTCCAGAATTCAAGCAGTTAGTTTCTCTAAAGAGTATACTGGCATATTATCATTATCACACAAGATCGAAAGGACCAATACCCGAAAGTATGTCTATCCCAGATGTTGACACAGGTATGGAGCTAGAGGAGATGGATGTCGGAAAAATGAAAGAAGAGATGTTTAAACTCAAGCAGCAAATGGCTGAGATGTACCAAGCCTGGTCTACAGGACAGTTACCCCCGTCTTATTCAACTAACCCTGCTCCATCAATGACCCAAACTCAGGATAATATTACCACTGAATTATCCCCAAATTTCCCCATTTACCAGCACTACCGAGGCACCACCTCTCAGACACCGCAGTCTCCACCTCCGAAACCAGTTCCATATTTTCCTCCACCTATGACTCCTGTTTTCATAGCACCTCCCCCTGCTACATTCCACAAATCTCCTAGTGAGCCTACATTCCAGGCCCAGGACAACCAATATTACCCCCCGGAGCCTACCCTCAAAGCCTCCGAAATCCATTCAACTGCTCCTCATTTTGATCTCCCAACCGAAATTGACAAACCCGCCAAAAATGTTGAACAAGAAGAGATGTTCATGAAGGTCAAGAGTCTAGAACAATCGTTCAGAGACATGCAAGGATTAGGTGGGCAAGTCAGTGTAGCATACAAAGATTTGTGCTTATTCCCCAATGTACAATTACCAGTTGGCTTCAAGATGCCCAAATTTGACCTATACAACGGGCACGGCGACCCAGTAGCCCACTTAAGGGGTTTCTGTAGCAAGATGCGAGGAGCTGGGAGAAAGGATGAATTATTGATGGCTTACTTCAGTCAAAGTTTAAGCGGATCAGCTTTGGAGTGGTATACACGCCAGGACCATGGGAGATGGTACACCTGGGATGACCTAGCACAGGCCTTCGCATACCATTTCCAATACAATCTGGAAATCATCCCAGATCGACTATCTTTGACGAAATTTGAGAAGAAACACAATGAAAGTTTCAGAGAGTATGGTTTCCGGTGGAGAGAACAGGCAGCACGAGTGGATCCTCCTATGAAGGAGAGTGAAATGGTAGACTACTTCCTCCAAGCCTTGGAACCAACTTACTATGCCCATCTGGTTTCAGCGGTTGGGAAATCATTCAACGAAGTGGTGAAGATGGGAGGTATGGTGGAAGAAGGCCTCAAAACAAATAAAATTATGAGCTATTTAGCAATTAATGCAACTACTCAAGCCATTCAAGGTGGGGTAGGAGGAATCGGAAGAAAGAAGAGGGAGGAAGCAGCGGTAGTTGATTCAGGAATTTGGTCGGGACCCAGAGGTTCACCGCTTTACTATAATCAACAACGACCTCGCCAATCAGCTTACCACCATGATTCATCCCAACACTACTATCACCCTTCAGAGCCTCATTTTTCCATTAACCATGCTCAAACATACAATCCGCCACCTGTTCACGCCAATTGGCGTGCTCCTGCCATACCAAATTCTTACCCACGAGCCTATCCTGGACCAGGTTTCAGGCCTAGGCCAGCATTCAGGGGAGAAAGGGAACAGAAAAAGAAAACTTACACTCCATTGGGAGAGTCTTACACTAGTCTGTTCCATAGGCTGAGACAGCTAGACATGCTAAGACCCATACAATCCAAGCTGCCCAATCCTCCTCCAAAGAATCTGGATTACACCATTAGCTGTGAGTATTGCTCCGGTGCACCAGGCCATGATACGGAGAAATGCTGGCATTTGAAAAATGCAATACAAGAGCTGATTGATACTAATAAAATCGAGGTTCAAACCCCCGAAGCTCCCAATATCAATAGAAATCCAATGCCAGCCCATCAAGAGGCCAATATGATAGAAATCATACAAGCTGATGGGGAGACAAAGAAGTCGTCACAAACTGTCATGATGATCAAGTCTCATGAAGCCAAACCAGATAAGCAGTTAACAGAGGAGAAGCCGGTACCTAAGCAGAACAGAAATGGTGATGAACCATCTATGATAGTCGAGGAGGGATCATCGAGCAAAGTTGCCGCAAAACAAGAAAGGCCGAAAGTAATAGTACCAGGGGTTGCTAGCAAACCCATTGTATTCGTGGAAGGAGCCCGTACAGATCGGGTTATTATCACACCTGTAACCCAGCTGCCAGTCATCAACAACAAAGTCATCCCATGGAACTATGAACGGGTGACTGTAATGTACAAGGGAAAAGAAGTCAAGGAAGAAGTGTGTGAGGTGCAAGGCTTGACTCGTTCGGGAAGATGTTTTACGCCCGAAGAGTTAAGAAAAACTAAAAATAATCCAACACCAATAAAGAGAGCTGTGACGGAAGAAGAGGCGGAAGAGTTTTTAAGAAAAATAAAACTCCATGATTATTCTGTTGTAGATCAATTGAAGAAGACGCCCGCTCAAATTTCATTGTTGTCATTACTGATCCATTCAAAGGAGCATCGTCTGGCTTTGATGAAAATCCTGAATGAAGCTCATGTTCCTGAAAAGATCTCTGTAAATCATTTGGGAAGAATAGCCAACAGAATCTTTGAGACAAACAGAATGACATTTGCTGATGATGAATTGCCTGTGGAAGGTACCGAGCACAACAGAGCTCTTTACCTCACCGTGAAATGTGAAAACTCCGTAGTAACCCGGGTATTGGTTGACAATGGGTCAAGTGCGAACATCTGCCCTCTCTCTACTTTAAGCAAATTAAAAATTAAAGAGGAGAGGATCCAGAAAAATAGTATCTGCGTACGGGGGTTTGACGGTGGAAGCATAGATTCATTTGGCGACATAGTGCTGGAACTAACAATAGGGCCAGTTGAATTCACAATGGAATTTCAAGTGTTGGACATAACTATTTCTTACAACTTGTTGTTGGGTCGACCATGGATCCATGCAGCTAAAGCAGTCCCGTCAACACTACATCAGGCTGTCAAGTTTGAATGGGATCATCAAGAAATAGTTGTACATGGGGAAGAAAGTTTAAATGCTCGCAGCAGTGCCATTGCACCGGTCGAGGGAATAGAAAATGACCAGGGACCATGGGTATACCAAGTGTCCGACACAGTGTCGGTAGAGAAAATTCCAAAGGGGAAGTACTTTCCGAATCCAAAGATATCCTCTGCATCAGTCATGGTAGCCTATGAAATGTTAAAAAACGGTTTTATACCCGGCAAAGGTCTGGGCTTATCTTTGCAAGGAATTATACAACCAGTATCTCTCCCCGAGAATTGGGGAACATTTGGTTTGGGGTTCATACCCACTGTCAAGGACGTGATAAAGGCCAGAAAGTTGAAACACAAGGCATGGTTTCTTCCAAAACCAGTCCTACATCTATCAAAGTCTTTTGTCAAGACCGGTGCTAAAAATCGCCCGATAACAACAATTCCTAAATCTCGGGTCAATCCTGAGGAGGAATTGATTGAAAGATTCGAGAAATTGTTTGATGATGTGAATATGTTGGAAAGCAGAGAAGGGTGTAGCAACGCAGAAGTTCAATTCGTTGGGCCAGAAACAAAGCTTAATAATTGGAAAGCCACTCCTCTCCCAATTCAAAAGGAGTCTTGGTAGTTTATTTTGATTTTCTTTCAGTTTGTTTGGATTACTTCAGGGTTGTAATCCCAAAGCTTATCTTACAGTTTGTTTGAAGTGTGTAAAACCTTGTTATCTTTCATTATCCAATAAAAAGCAGTTTCCTTTTTATTATCATTCCTGATAGTTTTCTTTTCTTTTTCTTCTTTCCTGTACAGTTCTTTTTACGCTGGCTCTAGTGATATGGCATGCATGAGGAATCCTCAGCCCAGTCTTAAAAATCAATCTGGTTCCGAAATACTAATTCAAGAAATATATTGTGATTATGAATCAGAATATGATGAAGATGAGGTTTTTGAAGAGATTAGTAAAGAGTTAATTCACTTTGAGGAAAAAATCAAACCTAACTTGAGTAATACCGAGGACATCAATATAGGGGACACGAGTAATATCCGGGAAACTAAAATAAGTGTCCATCTCGAACCAAAGATCCGAGAAGAGTTAATTGAAGCACTCATAGAATTCAAAGATGTTTTTGCATGGTCATATGACGACATGTCGGGCCTGAGCACTGATTTAGTGGTTCACAAATTGCCCACCGACCCAACGGTGCCTCCTGTCAAGCAGAGGCTGAGAAAATTCAAGCCTGATATGAGTGTGAGAATTAAGGAAGAAATCACCAAACAATTGGAAGCAAAGGTCATTCGAGTCACTCGATATCCTGTTTGGTTGGCTAATATCGTTCCTGTACCAAAGAAAGATGGCAAAATTAGAGTATGCGTCGACTACCGCAATCTCAACAAAGCAAGTCCAAAGGATAATTTCCCATTACCCAATATCCATATTTTGATCGACAATTGTGCCAAGCATGATATAGGATCTTTCGTGGAATGTTATGCCGGATATCATCAAATTCTAATGGATGAAGAAGACGCAGAAAAGACGGCATTCATCACATCATGGGGAACTTATTGCTACCGGGTAATGCCATTCGGGTTGAAGAACGCCGGAGCCACCTACATGAGAGCAATGACCACGGTGTTTCATGATATGATACACAAGGAGATTGAGGTATACGTGGACGATGTGATCATAAAATCAAAGCATCAGGCCGACCACGTTGGGGACTTGAGGAAATTCTTCTTAAGGCTTCGCAGGTACAACCTCAAGCTTAACCCTGCCAAATGCGCATTTGGAGTTCCATCTGGAAAATTCCTGGGATTCATAGTCAGTCGACGAGGTATCAAGCTAGACCCATCAAAAATCAAAGCCATCCAAGAATTGCCACCTCCAAGAAACAAAACTGAAGTAATGAGTTTGTTGGGAAGATTAAATTACATCAGCAGGTTTATTGCTCAGCTCACAACAACCTGTGAGCCAATTTTCAAATTGTTGAAAAAGGATGTTGCGGTCAAATGGACCGATGAGTGTCAAGAAGCGTTCGATAAGATAAAAGGGTACTTGTCGAACCCACCCGTGTTGGTCCCGCCGGAGCCAGGAAGACCTTTGATTCTTTACTTGACAGTTTTGGAAAATTCATTTGGTTGCGTATTGGGGCAACATGACCTCACCGGCAGAAAAGAACAGGCCATCTACTACCTTAGCAAGAAATTCACAGCTTATGAGGTTAAGTATACTCATCTGGAAAAGACCTGTTGCGCCCTAACATGGGTAGCTCAGAAGTTGAAACACTATTTGTCGTCCTACACTACTTACCTCATTTCGCAGTTGGATCCATTGAAATATATTTTTCAAAAGCCTATGCCAACGGGAAGACTTGCAAAGTGGCAGATATTGCTCACAGAATTTGACATCATCTATGTGACTCGAACTGCAATGAAGGCTCAAGCACTGGCCGATCATTTAGCCGAAAACCCGGTCGATGAGGAATACGAACCATTGAAAACCTATTTTCCTGATGAAGAAATAATGCACATCGACGAGGTGGAGCGAATTGAAAAACCTGGCTGGAAACGTTTCTTTGATGGAGCCGCTAACATGAAAGGAGTCGGGATAGGAGCTGTAATCATCTCTGAAACAGGGCATCACTATCCTGTTACGGCTCAACTGTGATTTTATTGCACCAATAATATGGTTGAATATGAAGCTTGTATTATGGGTTTAAGGCTAGCCGCAGACATGGGTATCTAAGAAATCTTAGTCATGGGAGATTCGGATCTTCTGGTACATCAAATTCAAGGAGAATGGGAAACCCGAGATTTAAAGCTCATACCCTACCGACAATGTCTACATGATCTTTGTCAGCGGTTTCAATCAGTGGAATTCCGGCATATTCCAAGGATTCGTAATGAGGTTGTCGATGCATTGGCTACTTTGGCATCAATGTTGCACCATCCAGACAAAGCTTATGTGGATCCCCTACATATTCGAGTCCACGATCAGCACGCTTATTGCAATATGGTTGAAGAAGAATTTGATGGTGAACCATAGTTCCACGACATCAAGGAGTATATCAGGATGGGGATATATCCCGCACAAGCCACAGGAGATCAAAAGAGGACCATCAGGCGATTGGCAAATGGATTCTTCTTAAGCGGAGGAGTTTTGTATAAAAGAACACCAGATCTTGGATTATTAAGATGCATAGATGCCAGACAAGCTACAGTTGTCATGTCTGAAGTACATTCTGGAGTTTGCGGACCCCACATGAGTGGATATGTGTTGGCAAAGAAGATCCTCCGAGCAGGTTACTATTGGCTTACCATGGAGCGAGATTGTATCAGTTTCGTGCGCAAGTGTCATCAATGCCAGATACACGGAGATTTGATTCATTCTCCACCATCCGAGTTGCACACAATGTCGGCACCATGGCCCTTCGTTGCCTGGGGCATGGATGTGATTGGACCAATTGAGCCTGCAGCATCCAATGGGCACGGGTTCATTCTGGTAACCATTGATTATTTTACCAAATGGGTTAAGGCCAAGACATTCAAATCAGTGACCAAGAAAGCTGTGGTCGATTTTGTCCACTCAAATATCATATGTCGATTCGGAATCCCAAAGGTGATCATCACAGATAACGGTGCTAATCTTAACAGCAACTTAATGAAGGAAGTATGTCAACAGTTTAAGATTACGCATCGCAACTCTACCCCATATCGGCCCAAGGCGAATGGAGCAGTCGAGGCAGCCAACAAAAACATAAAGAAGATACTTCGGAAAATGGTAGAAGGTTCAAGACAATGGCACGAAAAACTACCATTTGTGTTATTGGGATACCGCACTACTGTTCGCACTTCAGTAGGAGCAACTCCTTATTTGTTGGTGTATGGCACTGAAGCAGTAATTCCTGCAGAAGTTGAGATTCCTTCCCTTCGGATCATCGCCGAAGCAAAGATTGATGATGATGAGTGGGTCAAAACCCGTCTGGAACAGTTAAACTTGATTGATGAAAAACGATTGGCCGCAGTATGTCATGGTCAATTATATCAAAGAAGAATAGCAAGAGCATACAACAAAAAAGTGCGTCCATGGAAGTTCGAAGTGGGCCAACATGTGTTGAAACGTATTCTTCCACATCAGGTCGAGGCAAAAGGCAAATTTGCCCCAAATTGGCAAGGACCATTCATTGTGACCAGAGTATTATCGAATGGTGCACTATGCTTAACAGATATTGAAGGAAAATGCATAGACATGGCGATCAATTCTGACGCGGTAAAGAGATATTATGCATAACTTTTTGAATGTTTGCATTTAGCATTATTTCAAAGATTGGAATGACAAAGGCAATTTATTCTGTTATCCAAATACTATACCCTTTGTTTCCCCTTCGAGCCATATTTGTTTCTTTCTTACCCTCTCTTGGAATCAATGAAAATCAAATATGTAAAAAAAAAAAAAAAACAAAAATCATCACTATTATGTAGTGAACTACGTTTGACCTGATTCCTCAAAGAAGGATACGTAGGCACCTCACGGCTCGGTCATAGGGTGCACAATATACATAATGTGCACAAAAAGAAATATCAAGCGACCCCAATCAAGAAACTGGGGCAAGAACTGTATTGGAAATAAGAAAAAGATTCCAAGAGTTGTAATTTTAAACCCATACCAAAGCTATTTAGCTTTTAATACCTTTTCCATTTCTAACCCCATACCAAAAAGACCTTTCGATCAATCTTAGAAAAATGCTGAGACAAGCAAATGAAGATGGTTCATAACACTCTGGTACAAACAAGAAAAGAAAGTAAAAATGAGAGAGTCTTATAGGTGAAAACCCACACGGGCACCATAAGGCGACAGAAGTTGAGAGAAAAGTAAAATGAGAGAGTCTTATTGGTGAAAACCTTCGTAGGCACCATAGGGCGAAAAGGAAGTAAGAAATGAACAAATGAGGAAGGTTTATCGGTGAAAACTCTTTGAGATATTGCCAGTCCAATGGGCCTGTAAAATGAAAATGAAGTTGGATTACGAAAATTTTGGGGAAAACAAAAATGAGACAATTGAAAGGAGATTGATTAAAAGACTGGGTTGATTAATCCAAAATGCATACCCTGATCATTGGCGCCAGTGACTCCAATCAGATAAGTTTATTCCTTTTCCAACAGTCATCCAAATTTGGATTTTTCTTTTCATTCTATAATTGTCGAAATCAGCGTGTCTCGTCACTAATAATCTTACTTTTCTAAAGCTTTGAGATAAATTTTATTCCAAACAAAAAAGAAGGAATGTCAAGGTATACTACCAAGATTCAAAGTTACATGATGCAAAATACGGCCATGAAAGGCGGCAGATAAAATAATAAGATGTGGGTGTAAGAAAAATGGAATCAAAAGCGGATCAGCAATGTCAGGAGAACATATGATTACGGTTAAAAGGGTTTGAAGGAAAACATACAGAGAGGAATCCTATAGTTAAGGATCAATTACAAGGACAAACAGTCTTTCAACCATTTCAAGGCAACGAAACAAGACAGAGAAGCCCCACCGTCGGCGAGAATGCCCAGTTAACCCTCTTGGTTTAAAACTAACAAAGTTTTCTTTGATTTTAAAGCAGGGGCAAAAACAACGTTTGTGTCAGGAGAAACCCGATGAAAAGAGAAAGAAGTCAGGCGTCCACCTGGAGAATGAGGACAAAGAATTAAAGAAATCAGGCGTCCACCTGGAGAATAAGGATGAAGAAGTTAAAAAGAAATCAGGCGTCCACTGGAGAATGAGGATAAAGAAAAGAAGAAGTCAGGCGTCCACCTGGAGAATGAGGATAAGAATTGAAGATCTGGAGAATGAGGATGAGAATTGAAGAAATCAGGCGTCCACCTGGAGAATGAGGATGAGAATTGAAGAAATCAGGCGTCCACCTGGATAATGAGGATGATAATTAAAGAAATCAGGCGTCCACCTGGAGAATGAGGATGAGAAAAGAAGAAGTCAGGCGTCCACCTGGAGAACGAGGATGAAGAATTAAAGAAAGAAATCAGGCGTCCACCTGGAGAATGAGGATGAGAATTGAAGAAGTCAGGCGTCCACCTGGAGAATGAGGATGAAGAATTGAAGAAATCAGGCGTCCACCTGGAGAATGAGGGTAAGAATTAAAGAGGTCAGGCGTCCACCTGGAGAATGAGGATAAGAAAAGAAGAAGTCAGGCATCCACCTGGAGAATGAGGGTAAGAATTAAAGAAGTCAGGCGTCCACCTGGAGAATGAGGATAAGAAAAGAAGAAGTCAGGCATCCACCTGGAGAATGAGGGTAAGAATTAAAGAAGTCAGGCGTCCACCTGGAGAATGAGGATAAGAAAAGAAGAAGTCAGGCGTCTACCTGGAGAATGAGGATAAGAATTAAAGAAGTCAGGCGTCCACCTGGAGAATGAGGATGAAGAATTGAAGAAATCAGGCGTCCACCTGGAGAATGAGGATAAGAATTGAAGAAATCAGGCGTCCACCTGAAGAATGAGGATAAGAATTAAAGAAGTCAGACGTCCACCTGGAGAATAAGGATAAGAATTAAAGAAATTAGGCGTCCACCTGGAGAACAAGGATAAGAAAAGAAGAAATCAGGCGTCCACCTGGAGAATGAGGATGAGAATTAAAGAAGTCAGGCGTCCACTTGGAGAACGAGGAAAAAGAATCAAAGAAATCAGGCGTCCACCTGGAGAATGAGGACAAGAAAAGAAGAAGTCAGGCGTCCACCTAGAGAATGAGGACAAAGAATTGAAGAAATCAGGCGTCCACCTGGAGAATAAGGATGAAGAAGTTAAGAAGAAATCAGGCGTCCACCTGGAGAATGAGGATAAAGAAAAGAAGCAGTCAGGCGTCCACCTGGAGAACGAGGACAAAGAATTGAAGAAGTCAGGCGTCCACCTGGAGAATGAAGATGAATCCGCAGTCAGGCACCCACCTAGAGAACAAGGGAGTACAATTGAAGTGTTGAAATCAAAAACCCGCTCATATGAGAAAGGAGCACATTTAGAGTCAATAAAGCAGAGGAGTCCTACAAAGTCCCCAGCAGGAAACAACAAGAGTCCCAAATAGATAAAGAAATACGGGACACAACGAAAAGGAATACGGAATAAGCCAAATGCACAAGAGTGACCGAGGTATCAAGACAACAAGAAACGCAAGGGCATGATCTAGATAAGATTTTATAATTCATGTACCATAGTCTAGTTTAGCTTTTGTATTACTTTTGAAGTAAGGTATAATAAGGAGGTCAGCAAGCAGTAAAAACAGCATGAAGCAGCAGTAACATCACAGTCCCACGGTAGTCCCAGCTACCCAAAACTTCCCGAACTACATTGACCTGATTCCTTTATAGCCAAGGATATGTAGGAAACCTTTGAAGCAGAGGTTCGGTCAAATCTTTCAAAAAAATGCTTCCCACAGAGTATTTGAACGGGCAAAAATCGCTCGTATCTGCTCACTTTATCTTTGCACGAAAACTCTTCGAGTTTCCGCACAAAGAGGGGCAGCTGTGAGCACGTGATTTTTGCCTTACGAAAAACTACTCCAAAATAAATCAAAAAAAAAATTAAATTTCTTTTACTGTGCAATTTTTGAATTTGCGTGATGTTTGTTAAATATTTGTCTTATATCCGTAAATGTTTATTTCGTCATAACAAAATGAAAATAAAAATAAAAATATATGTTGCATGCATATCTAGGATTTGATTATGCATTTAATAATTGATTCAAAAATAAAATCACAAAAATATGTGTCTGTTCTAGTTTTAATATTTCAATGTGTGATTAATGTGTTGTCTATGTATTAATAGGTAATTTATCTTTGTAAGGGTAATTTTATTTTTTATAATTTTAATTAGGAATTTAACAATTAGGAATTTAATTAGAAAATAAAAGAATGGGAAATGATAAAAATGGACCTGGGCCAAAGATTTTTTTTAAACAAAAATCAGGCCCAAATACTCAAAGGACCTGGTCCATGTCAACCAGTCCCATACGGGACTCAAACGACGTCGCTTCTGGATTTTTAATCTGGGCCGTTGATTCATTGCAATCAAACGGTCCAGTTCAGCCCCTGCATAAATGAAACGACAACGTTTAGGGCAACTAGATCTGAACCGTTCGTCCATTTTGATCCCACGGTCTTAAAAACTCACCCAAACCCGATCCGTTTCAACCCCGGGTCGACCCCTTTCCTGAACTTAGACCAAACGACAACGTTTGGTTAAGTGGATTGATCTCAACCGTGCATCTTAATTGATCCAACGGATGAGATCAATCCACCCCACCCCTATATAAGGACCAAACCCCTACCTCGGCCCCTAACTTAACACCCCCCCCTCCTCTCACTGTTCATCATCGTTCCCAAACCAAACCCCTAACCCTAGCCGCCCTAGAATACCACCGCCTGAAACCCGGCGGCAACAACGCCGCCGGTCACCAAAATAACACCCTAGAACCCCCTGAACATCCTCTATCCAGATATGCTAGCCACTTGGCTCGAATCTTCCTGAAGGTTCTCGAATCTTCATTTGAAGATTCGAGCCGAGCTTAGATCTAAACCAAACAACCCTTAGTTAACACCATAGTACCCCCTAGCAGGCCTCGTTATGGATCTGATGTTTGTTTGGCTCGAATCATTTCCGAGCTTCTCGAATCTTCTTTGAAGATTCGGACCAAACAAGAACAAACTCAGATCTGTTCTAAACTGACACCAAATGACCCCTAGGCTACCCTCACCCTTGTGTCGTATTTGGTCCCCCTCGAATCTGACCAGAAATGGTTAAGTCCCAAATCGAACCTTCAAGAACCCTAGAAATACTAGACTTTTGGATTCTGCCCAAATTAAATAAAGATTGAGGTTTAATCGACCTTAGTCGAAGTATTTTCAGTGGAAAATACTTCGACTAAGGTCTGTTTGATTTCAAACAAAGTCCAAATCCGAGTTGAGTTCGAGTCCGATTAAAATTGAAAGATTCAGAGGTAATTTTTCTGTTTCTTATGAGTATTCTACGTGTATTCTATGTTTGTTTCATTAGTCTGTATAATTTTCATAGTTTTTTTTAGTCAATTCTGTTATACTATCTCATACTCGTCTATTTGATCAGAATTATACTATTGTTTCTGTTGTTTATGAGTGTTCATAATATGTGTAATCGACTCGATTAAGTTCGTCGATTAGTTGTTTTGTAAATTCTTATTGCCATTAATGTTGTTTGTAATACCCTGTTTATCTGTTTGGAATTGATTATTGTCATTGAACTCAGTCAATTAGTTCTTCCCAATTAATTGATTCTCGTTTCATAATTCAGAAAGTTTGTCAATGGTGTGTATATATTGTTTTCTGAACAGGGCATTGTCAGTATATTGACAATGCTCCTGTGATGGTGCAATGCAGTTGAATTATTAGGTTGAATTCAGTATAATAGTGTTATGATGTTAGTTTTGAATTCAAGCTTACAAAGGTTGGTTAAATACAATTGTATTAGGAGGTTAATCCTAGGACTGGTTATAACTGTTAAAACAGACTTTAAAATCTGTTTTGCAACAGATTCTGATTTTAGTTTAAAGGCTGTAATTACAGAAGGATTTCATGTTTATTTTGGAATGAAACAGTAGGGTAATGTGATAGTGTGCTTTTAATGGAATGATGGTTGGCTATAATTTAAGATACTAATGGGGAACAAGGGATAATGGGGATGCTAAAAATCAGGATAAGAGCACTCAATAGGATTTAAAGTATTCGAAAGCAGTTTTAATGGAACTTTTCTGATTTTTAAAAAGAGGAAAGGGTCCAAGAAGCACTTAAAAAATAGGACCAGACCTGTATAAGTACAGGAAGCCATCATATTTTTGGAGGAGGGAGAAAAAATCAGATTTGAAGAGGAGAGCCTTTCAGAAGAAAAATAGGAAGAGAAAAATCTGATTTGAAAAGAAAAAGAAATCAGATTTTAACAGGAGCCTTTCAGGAAGAAAAAGAGAGTGTGAGATTGAGAGAAAAATCAGATTTAAAGATCAGTTTTCAGAGAGATACATTTGATAAAAACAGAAAGAAAGAAAGAGATAGAAATAGAATCAGAAACATAAATTTGAAAAGAAAACAGAAACAGAAAAAATCAGAAATAGGAATCCGAAACAGGAAGAAACTGAAAAATCTGGAAAAAAAATGTTATCCTTCTAGAAATTGTCCGTTGTTTGTTTTGTGGATATTATTCAGTCTGAATTTGAAATCTTTCCCTCAAGTTTCTGTCACTGTTCATCTGGGTTAACGGGTCTTGTTCAGACTTGCTGTGTTATTGGTATATTCTGCTGGTTTTGTTACTGCTGCAACTGCTGAAAATTTACTTCTTCTACCTTCATTTCCAGGTACTTATCTCTTAAGTTCTATGTTGGAAAAAGATTCAGCATGACAAATCAATGAAGCTTGAATTGCAATTCTGTTTTCCATTTGTCCAAGTTCATTAGTTTAAATTTCATTTTTTGTTTCATGTTAGTTAACTAGTAGTGAATTCAATTTGGTAGCTATGAGTTAATTGTCTTATTTTAAAATTCATATAAAGCTTTGTAATAATGTTAGCCGTTCTGAAATCCCATTAGTTTAGTTATATTTGAACTGTCAAGGTAGGAAACTTGGCGTAAAGTTGGCCATTATTTAAATTTTATGGTATTGTTAGCTAGGTATAGCATAATATGGAAATATCAAGAAAAATATGCTATTAGTTTATTTTGTTAGTTAATTGTTGTTTAAGGCTAGATAATGATTGGTTGCATTTTATTCATATATGGTGTAATAGTGATTATGGTTAACATCAATAGTCGGAAGTTGCATTAGTATCCTTCACTATGTTCGCAAACGTCAAAATATGGCGAATAATGTTGTATGCAATACCACTTTATTAAGTCAATTAGGTAGATTTGTTCTTTTTTTAAAAAAATAACAAATGGCCTAGGAATGTTATAATGTGAAAGTTAGTAACAATGGTTCACATAAATTAAGAATCCAATCGGTTCGACGATTATATACATCTTACGTTTAACCATAAGCAGAATTAACAAAATAATTAGGCCTATTAGATTAAAAGCAAGTATATGAGAATAAGATGAGATATACAAATTGCAATACTTTATATCAATGACAATTAGAAATAGAATTTGCACTAAATAAATAATGAAAAATTGTTCAAAAATACTTCTTCCCTTCATAAATCATTTTTGTTAGTTTCATATACAATTCATTCTTTGGCATATATATGTTGTATTTGCCAAAATCATATTTTTATTCTTTCTTTGAATTTGAATAGTTGGGTTGAATATAATTTATATCCGGAAATTATAATCGACGGGCAACATTTAATAAATTGTGAATTTCTTTTAAAAGAATTCAAAGACATCCCTTAAATATGAATTTCTCAGTATTCTCATATAAAATGTGTAGATATAACAAACAATTTGTGAAAATTCATAATACCATTAAGAATATTTGGTGTAATTAGGGATACGTTCGCGTAACCTGATTATACCGATAAAAGCAATTCGAATTATGCGTACGCGCAATTTCGAGCGAATATTTAATATAAGGGATTTCTTCGAGGATGTCAAAATAGTTTCATATAACCCGAGACGTGCAGTTCATTGTCTAAATATAAGGGTGATGACGTTCATAAATTTTATTTTAAATCACGCACATATGAATTTGTAATAAAGGAAATAATATGGTCAAATTTTATTGTGTACACGTACGCATGGCACAATTCCCGATAATTATAAAAGGTATATAATACGAATATATGTACGCGTAATTTGTTTATATATTTGTAAACAATAAGTAAAAGCGTAGTAAAATCATGCAATAAAACATATTTAATAAAAATCAAGATAATTAAGCCAATAATAAAAACAGTTAAGCGACCGTGCTAGAACCACGGAATTCGGAAATGCCTAACACCTTCTTCCGGATTAACAGAATTCCTTACTCAGGATTTCTGGTTCGCAGAATAACAAACAGAGTCATATTCTCCTCGATTCAGGGATTAAAACCGGTGACTTGGGACGCCTTAAAATTCCCAGGTGGCGACTCTGAAATAATTAAATAAATCTCGTTTCGACTGTCCTTCAATTGGAGAAAACTCCCCCACGCGCCCCGCGGGCGCGGTAAAAAGGAGGTGCGACAGCTACTTGCTTCCCCTTTCATAACCGACCAACTTTTGTCGCCAATTTTTAATAATATTTATTTATATTTAATAAAATATTTTAAATAATAATATAATTATTAAAACGTTATAACTGGGTCCCACTTTAGTGACCAAAGTTGGTCGCTAATTTCAATATTTGTTTGACCAAGCAAGTCTGACCAGCCCGATCAATATGTTGACCACTTTACCGACCAAAAAGCAACCAACCTTGGGCGGTAAATTATTTAAAATAATTATTTAATAATTTTCTCCACATTAGCGACCAACTTTGGTCGCTTTTTTTGATCGACCAACTTTAGTCACAAATTTTTGATCAGTAATTCACATATTTCTAGTAGTGAATAATTAGTTGAGATATTTTAGATTTTTTGAATTTTAAATTATGTGAATTTATTGTTCCTAAGTGGATATTAAAGTCTTGTTATGCTTAATAAAATTATTGAGAAACATTTTCAATCAATATTTTTAACATTGTTGTTGCCCCATCTTTTAAAAACCAACAGTGGTATCAGAGCGTCATTGATCTTACGGGATCTGTGAGTTCTTCCAAAGAACTATTTTCAAATTATTTTTAACCAATATCAAATTTTAAACCCATTTTCAAACATGGCAAGCAGTAGTCTCTCTTTGAATGCTTCACAAACTTTCACTGGCGAAAACTATCGGATTTGCTCAGTGAAAATAAAATCATATCTTAAAACCTATGATTTATTGAATGTTGTAATGGAAGAACAATCCTTACGAGCAATCCTTGAAATCCTATCATTGTCCAGAATCAAATACTTTCAGAAGAGATTTCAGATAAGACAAGGTCACTAAAGGTGTTTTTTATGCACAAAACCATAAGACGAAAAAGAACTGCACTACCAAAGTGTGCAATTTCAGCGATGCTCGAACCAATCCTCAAGCACAAACAACAGAAGCAAGAATTGAGGAGGAGCAATTTTTGAAATTGCAGTAACTGAAGCAAAGGAGGAGTGTTGCAATTTTGTTGCTTTCAGTAACGTTTTTAGCAGAATAAGTTACTTATTTTTAGGATGAATTTCAATTTTAAATTTCTGTTAGGTTGTTTAAGTTAGTGGAGATATTTTAGGTTTAATTTTAAATTATGTGAATTTTTTGTTCCTAATTATTTATTTAAAGCCTTGTTATGCTTAATAAAATTATTGAAAGACTTTTTCAATCAAACACTTTTAATATTTTGCTGCCACATTTTTTAAAAAGCCAAAAGGGACTGGTAACTTCGGTAGAGTATAGCTAGGAGCTTCCAAAATCTTTCTAGCTGAATGTCAAGCCTTAAGGAACATTCGCCACAGAAACCATGTGAAGGTTCTAAGTGTATGCTTGAGTTCTGATTTCCAAGGGAACGAATAACGATTTCAAGGCTCGTATATACCAATTTATGCCAAATGGGATCTTGGATCAGGGGCTTCATCCTGAACAAGGACAATGTCGATATTCGTCAAAGAATAAACATCGCAGTAGATGTTGCTTCTGCTTTACATTATCTTCACTACCAGTGTCCAACCGCGGTAATTCATTACAAAAGCTCTAAAATCTTTAAAATTGAAGTGTTTAGTTTAAGCTGGCTTTATCACTCCTAAATGAGAAGCTTTATTTGATTAGTTGTCAGTCTTTCTAAGTGGAAGGAAAAATAACATCAGTTGCATCAAGCTCTTTGGGCGACCACCTATCGATTTGAATTTTCTTCCTCAGCCAAAGGCCGAATCTAGCTAAAAACGGAAAGAAGAGATCAAGGAGATGGAACTAGACGAGCAGTCGAGCACTTGTTTATAAGTATCTAACTTTCGATCAGATTTTTTTCAAAAATGAGGGAGAATGATTTTTAAGTAGATATATATATTACATCCCAAAGGGGCTATAATTGGAGATATCATTATTTCTAGTAAAAAAGTTCCTATAAAAATGGAAAATGCTCAGCCTTTGAGTGCAGTTTGAACTATTGATTTATGTAATTAAAAATAACCACATAATAAAGAACTTAACTTATTATTCAGTCCATGCTTTCTCTCATTCTTTTTTTTTTTTTTTTTCTATCAACAAGGACATGCCAACAATTATCGAGGGCGCATTTGCACAAAAATAGTGTAATAAATAAGTTGGTGAAAAAGAAGATGAAGGAAAACCTATATAACATCTTAATAACTGAATTTCACCCAAAAGTGAGAGAAGTCATTTTTTCCCTTTTAAAAGCACCTGAAATAATGAATTATTTTGTCAAAAATAAAATATTTTCCGTCATACCAGACACCCTAAGGACCAGCTTTAAAGATACCTCCTTACAATGGTGCTGCAACACCTTCACCAAATTTACTCTCAACTATGCAGACCTTAATTGGGAACACAGTATTGTAATAGTACAACCACAGTACCAAAAAAGCATAAACCGGAAATCATGACAACCAGAAAACTACAACTCGTAAGGGCTACGGCCATTTTTGGATTCTTTGTGGCACCCTGGTATAGTTGGTGAAGGAAATACTGAACATAATGCAGCAATTTTGACGTCGGTGGGATTTTTAGTCACTTGGCAACATAACAGACTATCCAAATTGAAAAACAAACTTTTCCACATTCATCAAGAAACAAAAAGAATTTCCTGTGTCAAAGGAATTGATGAAACAAAATTCTACAGTAGGACAACATCTATTCTTTGTCAACAAATGATGACTCTGCAAGGTCAATGGCACGGGCAAGAGCAGCAGCTTTATTTTCACATTCCCTTTGCTCATCAGCAGGGTCACTATCAGCCACTATACCTGCCCCAGATTGGAGATGAGCAATCCAGTCTCGGCGCTTATTGGCATCTTTGTATGAGTACATGGTGTCATAACGTGTTCCAGTTGGAAATACAATGGTTCTCAGAGCCAAGGCAATGTCCATTTCACCGGTAAAGGAAATGCCTCCAAATCCACCACTGTAAGGTCCACGCCTCGTGACTTCCAACTGATCAATTAGCTCCATCGCTTTCACCTAAATAAAGCAAGAGGAATGAAGTATTTATTGCCCCTTCCGAGAAACACAAAGAAATTGAAAATTATCACAGCTATATATTCCTTCATGAAACGCCTCAAACCACATCAATAATTCTTGCAAGTTCCAGCTCAGGGACCTTTAACACATATAACCTTACCGATATTAGCCTCAGCCCTCTGCACCCCCACCCCACTGTCTCGCTTGGTTTTTCTTTACTCTAGCACAGTAATTGGTGGTTCATTTGTTAATACTTGGTAAGAGATGAGATGAATAAACTTTCTATTCAGTTATCAACATTTCCAACAACTGATCAAATTCGGAAGAAGTGGCAACAAAGACTAGGGCCATCAGCTTATCCAGTTCCCATTATTTATAACATTTGGCGGCAGAAAGTACCCAGAACTCAAATAACCAAGACACTCATTTTTAAAATTATTACTCCCTACGTTCCAGTTTGTGACATTATTTCCTTATTAGTCTGTTCCAAAAGAATAATATATATTTATATTCGGAAACAATTGACGTTTAACTTTCCATTTTTTCCTAAATGAGAAGCTTTTAATAGCCCAAGACCAAATTCAAAAGTCTTTCTTTCTTAAAATCCGTGTCAAGTCAAGCTATGTCACAAAAATTGAAAGGAGGGAGTATTATTTTAAAAAGTAAAAGATGATTGAAGAACCTTAGGTGCTCCACTAACGGTTCCAACAGGAAGCGCAGCACGCAGAGCATCCCAGCTACTCAAATGGTCGAGTAGTTCTCCAGTAACCTGCATATTTTGGACAAGAGCAAACTCGTAACAAGCCAGACAAATCATTAAATTTCACAAAATTCAAGTCTACCGGCGCTTCTGTAACCACTGAAATATGGATTAAAGAAAGCAAAGTTTTGTTGTACTCGGGGAAAAGACCTTGATGCAAGTAACTTGAAAATGTTCAATCCCATGTAAAGGAATAGCTATAATTAAACACAAATTCATCTGAGAAGAACTCACCGTGGAGCTGATGTGCATGACATGGGAATACCGTTCAACGTTCATTAGTTTCTCAACTTTCACTGAACCAGGTTTTGAGACCTGAATTAAGAACCAAAATTAATAAAATAAGATTGAAGTGAAAGACAACTTCAATAATATGCTACAATGATTCTAACATGAGAAGTAACCAAACAAATAAAATTGAGTAGGAACCTAGCAATTCAAACAAATAGAAGCTCAGCGAGCACCAATGCCTTGTGGTGCGGCCCTTTCCCGGACCCTACATGAATGCGGGATGCCTTGTGCACCGGGCTACCCTAGTGAGCACCAATGCCAGGGCCTAAAAGGAGGATGAATTGCATACTACACTGTACCAATTATTGATTTAAAATTTGATAACAGTACACCAAGAGGAGAATTGATTGTCAAAATGTTAGCATCTGAAAGCCATATAGAATCTTGACTCTGCATCCAACTAGCAAGATCTATATTAATTCCCTGTAGTTTTTAATGCATATCTCGGCATTTGATTAGGCATGTTATGATTATGCATCAGAGTTTTAACTAGTTGTATGGACAGGCAGAAGCAAGCTCAATATAGGATCGGAAAGGAAGATACAACATCAGAGAATTCCATAAGCAAATGCATGCTAGAGTAAAAAGACGATTAACTTCTTAGTTTTAACACTATTTGATCCAAAACAAGAACAAAATCGTTCCATGACAGAGAATGAGACGTTACACGCATAATGACAGCCATAAGTCCTTAACATATATAATAAAGGTCAATGTAGCCGGAGGAAGCTGGAAGATAAATAAAAAGGAAAATTAGGAGTGTTAACCTTTCCAACATCATTTCTTCCCAAGTCAACCAGCATTATGTGCTCTGCACACTGTTTCTCGTCATGCAAAAGTTGATTTTCCAACATATAATCTTCCTCAGGTGTCTTACCTCTCCTAATAGTCCCTGCTAGGGGTCGATTAGTAACTGTTTTCTGACAAAGAAAAAAGAGGGGATAATATTAAGACTATTAAGAAAGCTGTTAATGCTAGACAAATGAGAGATGGAATTTGGGGGTGAAATCAACTCAAACCCAGAAAATAGAATTAGAATGCAATCTGCAAAGTAGAATGGAAAACATCAGAGTTGATTTACCTTCTTAACTCGAGTAAGAATTTCTGGACTAGAAGCAACAAGAATACAACCCCTAGCCTGATCAAAAGATATTCTTCATGAGAGACCTAGGAAAAGAAATTAGAATTTGAAGAGTCAATGTTTCAAAGAAAGCAGGCACACCTGTAGATAAGTCATATAAGGACTTGGATTTACGATTCTTAGTGCTCTGTATACTTCAAATGGATCCGCAAACGTTCGTCTTTCAAAACGTTGGCTAAGAACAATTTGGAAAATGTCCCCAGCCAAGATATGCTCCTTGGCATTCAAAACAGCCTTCTGGTAGTCTTCGCGTGTCATGGTCGACTTTTTCAATGAAGTACCAAATTGGCTAGTGTGAAGTTTTATCGACCCTGAAGCCAACCTAGGACTAAAATAAGAAACCAGTACAACCAAATGAATGAGAGAAAAGGAGCAGAAATAAGGTAATTATTTTTGGAAGAAAAAGTGAAATAACTTACGGGATAATATCATGTACTCTAGACATCAATGCTTCTAATCTGGTCATACCATCATTGTAGGCCTCCTCTACTGAAGAAAACTGATCTAACCGCACCCAATGTATGACAAATGCTTTCTGGTATAAAGAAGAAAATCAGATAAAGGACCATAATACCATATACAGCGAATAAAACACCTTATCAACTGCAAATATTGGTCGCTAAGAACTAATTCATACTGAGTTTTATTTAATTAATAAACCAGATGCATTTTGACACAAAACTTGATGATTCAGAAACACTAGCTATTAGAGTTGACCACAGAAGTAGTCAAACCAGAAAAAGTCAATGAGAAGTAAAGAGAACAGTCCATGGTCAATGGTTGAATGTCTGACGAATTTGAAGAAATCGATCCCAATTACAAAAAGTGAAATCAAAGTGCTCTTATTGAGGTACTTCAACGAGAGGTCAAGTGTATGTTCGTGAATCAGATGGGCCCTAGAACAAAATAGGATAATCTGGAAAGCAAGATATAATGAAGGTTTATCGAGGACTGAAAATAAAATTACCTTCTCCACATGATCAAACACAATTACATCATCATAAAGACCTAGATGAAGATCAGGAAGGTTCCTATCATCCATAGGAGCATTTGAAAAAGGTATCTTCTTTTTCTCTACATAACGCACTGTATCATATGAAAAGTAACCAACCCAACCTCCTGCAAAGGAAAAAACGCAGCATTAGGTATGGTAAACTTTCACTCTCTTCCCACATGAAATCTGTGTATAGAGGTATCAATTATCATGTACTGACATCTAAAACTGTGGCCTAGTCTTATTCAACACATTATCTCTATTCATCTTCCCTCTTTCTGACTTTCTGTTGGCATGGATCCTTACTTTATTTTAGATAAATTCTCAGTATATTCAAGTATAGGTAACTACATACTCTTTCAATTATTACAATCTCCTTGTATTGGTTGTATAAATCAATACGACAGTTTTCTCCCTCTCTCTTTCTCTTTCATTCTCCTACTATAAACTAGATTTGCTAATAGATTATTCTTTATATGTATATTTCAGATGTCTTTTTGTTTCATGTTGTGGGAAATCAAAGCATTTAAATGTCTCTAGAATTACTGTGTCACAATAAAAGATAAACAAATCATTTCTATTTTTTATAGATTGCATCATTTCCTTATTTAAGTGACTCAACTTTTTCCCTTTTTCGTTGTACAATAATTGTATTACTTCTTCGTCATTGATGCAGGGAGAAAAAACCATTGCATTGCATACGTGAAAAGTATCAGGTGCAATGCATGGGCTAACTTCCAGTTATACACCGAAAAAAGCAAAAATAACATATCTGATTATGATTAAAACTGCAGCCTGCATGCCATCCATTAGACACAAATCAAGAAATTTAATTTGAAGGATATTGCTTAGTATGATAAGCCACAAAAACTGAAAGCTGGGATAACAAAGACAGTTAAATAAGCATATCTGTGCTGTCAGAATAACAGATTTAGAATTGGACCGAATTAAACAACAAAACGTCAGAGCAGCTTGGCAGAAATTATTCAAATTGTCGAACAATTTAACATTATGATTTGCCATTCACATGAGGCAGGTAATTGACATTGAACTGCAAGTGCTTCTTTGCACAGTACACCAAGCTAGATTAGTATTCGTACTAATAAAATCAAGCAGTTGAAGTATAATTTATTACCACAAAATGCCTCAGGAAGCTCATCTATACATTGAGGTTTCCATCTTTCCATAATCCTACGAGGAACGATCATTGGATCTTCCACAAATTCTTCTGTCCGCCTTCCTTCATGGTGATCCATAATTGTCACCATGTTCTCTTTTGCAACAATTTCCATTGTCGGCTGAGCCCCTATCACACTATATCGCCCCTAGCATAATTAACTCATCAATAAACATAGCAAACTGTAACCAACGAAGCAAGTAACTTCTGTTATATTCAGAATTGTGCCGGTGCAGGCATGTAATTAGCACAAAAAATCAGTCATTCCCCATGTGGTCTTTGAGAATATAAGTACTCCCTTCTTCCAAGGAGGATGCCATTATCTTTATTTGGGTCCAAAGCAGTTTTTCTTTGGATGATCTGTGACTGAAACAATTTAAACTATTTTCAGCTATAAAAGCTGTGAGTTTTAGTATTTTACGTGGTTTTTGAATATATGAAAAATGAATTTCATTCAAACCCATCATTCTTTTCAAGACAGAGTTCCATTGGCTATTCCAGTTTCAATCAAGTAACTAAACAGAGGTAGAACAAGGAGCTTACAACATTAGAAACTTTCAAACCAGGCTCCACAGACTCGAACAAGAAGCTTGGTGCTTCCCTATCATCTTCCTTCACCAGACAGCGGTAAGCGAGGACCGGAGTTAAGTGGTCAGAGAATATAGACCTGTAAAGAGGGATCAAATTCCCATGCTTGGCAGCTTCCTTGAACTTCACTGAATTGTCCACTGCACAAACTAAACCATCTCAAACCCAGAAAGCAGCCAAAAGTTACCTTCATGAAATTAATGTCAAGCGAATTAAATTAGTGATAGGTATACTCTTTTTTTATTAAGAAACTTGCACCATTTCACGATTTGTGCGCGTCAACCTTGCGAAGGGGCCATGCTAATCTATTTACAGCAGTGCATACAACTTCTTAAATTGGAGGAGGAGGGGGGGGTAGTCAAATCATGAGGTAAGCTCCTTTCCGTGCTCATATCCGGAAGTGGATGCCATTGGCCTCAGAGGAGAGGGAAGGTGACAGGGTATTCTATGCATTCAATGACAAGTTCGAGTTGACTCTGACATAGGAGTAATGAATGCAATAGCAATCTGCACCCACTGACTTAAAATACTGATCTGCCTCTGAACTAAATGGACAGAGATAGTATAATGGGTTATATTCGAATCTATACGGGAAGTTGAAAGTTTTTCAAAAAGTAAATATTAACAAAAGTTTGAGTCCATTTCCACAAAGAAGAAATGAAGGCAGCACAACTTTACATTCACAACTTAAAATTCTGATACTGGGTGCTTGACTTAGATATATACACACACACACATATAAGTGTATAGGTACAAATGTATTCATATATATTCATATATATATATATATATATATATGTAAATAGGATCCAAAGTAAGTTTTGGAAATTATATGAATTGCATCTTGAAGTCTATGGTCACAGAGAAGCAGTGAACACAATGGACTCAGACGGCAGACCACTCACTTAAAAAAATTCATCCATCTCTAAATTAAATAGGCATAGAGGTTACTGATGAAGGTGGCGAACTAACATATAATTCAAATTTTGGAATACATATTTTAATACTAAATATATAGCTGAGTAACCATGCATTGGAACTCTGAACTCAATGAATTAAAATTCTAGAACCATCTCTGAATTAAAAAGGAATGGACAGTACCAAATTAAGGTGATGAAACTTAATATATAGTTGAGATTTTGAAATACACACACACACACCCCAATGCCAGGGGCAGAGCTAGGGCATGGAAGTTCGCATAAGGCCAGTTTTTTTATGTATAAACATCAAATGTTTAATCTCCTTGGCTTCTTTGTGTGTTTACTTTATTTTGAATTTTTTGAATCCCCTTAGCGAAAATTCTGTCTCCACTACTGATGAGTGCTAAGTATATAGTTGAGTAACCAATGCACTAGAATTCTGAACCCACTAACTTAAAATTTTGGATCCATCTCTGAATTAAACAGGCATACAGGGCACCAAATGAAAGTGGCGAAACCAACTATATATTCTTCTGAGATCCTCTTTGTTTTTAAGTCTGTCACAAAAAGAATAACACCTTTGTATATTTAAAAATAATTCAACTGTAAACTTTTCATTTTAACTTTAACAAGATTGATGTATAGCCATACAAATGTCTATGACATGTTTTAGACCGCAAGTTTCAAAGACTGAAACAGCCTCACATAAATTATATATTAATGTTAAATATACAGCTGAATAACCAATGCAGTGGAACTCTGAATCAGATAACTTTAAATTGTGGATTCGACTCTGAATACTAAATCGACAGTGAGCATTACCAAATGAAGGAGGAGGAGAAACGGCGGAGCATTTGAGAATCCGGACTCGGGAAGCAGCAGCTACAGGGGAGCTGGAGAAAGAGAGGGAAGTGGCTGTTGAAGCGGCAGAGTGACCGGTAAAAATGGAGGAGCGGTGGCCGGAGACGGTGGGAACCGGCCGGTGAGATAGGGCTAGGGTTTTCATGACTTGTTACAGCATTTGTTTGAGCTTTTTGAAAAAAAATGGAGAGTGGAGAATGGAGAATAATGGATGCTGATTTTTATGATTGTGTTTAGTTGTTTGTTAGAACAGTGAAATGTTTGCAGAAAGGGGTCGGGGGTTTTTTGGTAGGCCTTAGTTACTAGGTTTTAGGTACAAGAACCTAATATATGGTGAATTAAATATCATATTTTTTTTAAAATGAAAATAAATGACCTATTACTTGATTAAGGAATAGTCCGCTCAACATTAAATACAAGTATTCACGTGAAAAATATCAGAAATAGCCTGATGTATAATTGACAATTGAAAATTAGTCATAGTTTGAAAAATAATCGAAATTTTATTATTTTTATGTAAAAATAAAATATGAATAATAATATCTTTAAAATCCAAAAATATTCTAGCATAGGCATATGAGATTCCATAGTAATAAGTTGGAATTGATAACGTGGTGCAGTTCCAATGTAATATACTGGAAGTTTATATGCATAAGTTCCATAAATCAGCATATTATGTTGGAGCTTTTCGTATTTCAGCTTGAATATTTTTGTTCGGATTTTATCTCCAATTTAAATAGTAGTAGTTACTTTTCAATAACTTTATATATACTAGCTATTTTTTTAATAACCACCGGTAAAAATAACTATGCCATGTTATTTTGACAGAACTCGCCAATAGTGACAATAACCATTAGACAATAACAAAGTCGGATTTAGGATTGAACCTTATGAGACTGTGTCTCGGCTGGAGTTCCTAATCCATCATAATTTATTTTTTATTTTTTTTTTAATCCAAAGCAAAATTTTATTTCCTTTTTGTAAAGCAAGAACATGAGTGGAAGGGGGCATTCACCTTACCTTCCAATGATAATTTATTTGATTTATTAGGTTCGAGATTTATTCTTTGTACTTATTGGTAAAAAATTTAACATCAGAGACGGAGGGGTGTTTATTGGGCGGATCGGGCGGATAATTATTATTAATGTTTCAGCTTAACGGTTATCGAATTATAAATGTAGTAATTTGTTAGTCATCCAATAAGATAACGGACGGATTTGTATCGAATTAACAATTATCGGGCGGCTTATCGGCTAAACTAAATAGAATTTGTTTGAACAATCATTCAAGCAATACCAAATTTTCAATACCATCTAAGATCTAACCAAACGGTATTTTTAAATTAAGGAGTCTTGAAGACTACTAAAATTGTCAAACACGTATTAACCAAAAATTTTATACCATGAAGACTATTCATACAAACATATATGTATTAATCATTGAGATTTCGATTTTTCGACTTCTCAGTTCTCAGTTCAAGATAGAGACTAGATTGACGAGTTCTCTGTCTTTGGTTGCTGCAGACAATTGAGAATTAGAAAATAGAAATTAGGGATTTAGCCATTTAAGGTTTCAATAGCACTTTATATACATAGGGATAAAAGTGTAAATATAAAAATTCTTAACGAGTTAACGGTTTACCCGATAAGAAATTGAGTAATTCGCCCCAAATCGTTAAGCCGTTAATTATAAAATACCAATCCGTTCACCATCCATTACTCCGATAATCCGATACCAATAAACCATCGGTTCGATTCGTTTAACGATTTCGGTTCGGTTTTAAACCGTCGTAGCCGCCTTACAGGAAGCATATACTGGCACACTTATGTTATTATCATTTTCGAGACTTTATTTGTTAAAACCACCAACCTCTAACAAAATTAAGGAGCAACAAAAATCAGTGAGCTAGAACTTATTTGTTAGTCGGATTGACATTACATAATCAAACCATCTGATACATCGCGTAATTTCAAAACGGATCAATTCCTTTCTTAAAGGCGGTCAGAAGGAGAACAAAAAAAGTTTTTAGGGTTGAATATTTTTGTCAAAATTTACAGAGGTTTTTAGAGATGAAGATCACAGCATTGATGGTGTTGAAATGCAATCTAGAAGGTTCGGATCCAGTGAATTTAGCGAACGCATCTGATATGAGCCATTTCGGGTATTTTCAGAGATCCAGCGTTAAGGAATTCATCGTTTTCGTGGGTCGGACCGTCGCTAAACGGAACCCACCGGGCCAACGCCAATTCGTTCAGCATGAAGCATACAAGGTACATTCATACAATCGAAATGGTTTATGTGCTTTGGGTTTCATGGATGATCACTATCCAGTTCGAAGTGCATTTTCACTGCTCAACCAGGTTCTGGATGAGTATCTAAGGAGTTTTGGTGAGTCATGGAAAACCGTGCAAAGCGACAATGCTCAACCATGGCCTTATCTGAATGAGGCTCTAGCCAAATTTCAGGATCCTGCTGAGGCTGATAAGTTGTTCAAAATTCAGAGAGAGCTGGACGAAACAAAAATTCTCCATAAGACAATTGACAGTGTCTTAGAACGGGGAACAAGAGAACATGTCATTAGCTAGAAACCAAAATCCTAGCTAACTTATCAAGAGTCCTAGCTAACACCGATTTAGCTAGGAAATTGACCTTAGCTAAATTCCGTAGCTAATATGGTCTTAGCTAAATTTTAGCTAGAAAATTATTTTATCCGTTGCTAATATAGCTAGAGATATTTGCTTGGCACTAATCCCTTTGAAGTGTAGCTAGGCTATTAGCTAGGGACTTATTCCATGCTAATATTTGCTACGACTAGACTAGCTAAATTCCAAGCAAATTTTGACGGGTGAGCGTTGATTTCATTACAACATAGCTAGGAATATCCCTAGCTAAACTTACAAACGTTCTAGCTAAATTACTAGTAGGATTTTTGTCTATAGCTAATTTGGTAGCTAATTTGATAAATATCCTAGCCTATATTTAATTTGGCTTGGGATATTTTCCAGGCTAAATCTAGCTAGGAATAATTCCTATATTATATATGATGAAATACGAATATAATTTTCTACGTAATTTGACATGAGACAAAATAAGTAATTAAATCCATAAATTTGTACGTAAGCATAATCATGGTACCATTAATCCTAGAACAACGAAGTATATATATGCCTATTGGCAAATAAAATATGTCTTAAATTAAATAATTAATAACATAAACTCTACTATTCTAAGATGGGGGACAACCAGAGCCGCTTGGTGGTGGTTGAGAAGTTAAACCAAGCATCTCCCGCACGACAGCACGAGCTGCAGCTTTTACTTCTTCTTGCATATCCTCCCGAATATCTGCTTGCACTCGTGCTAACATATTCTCCATCCGTTGCTCCATTGCACGATCAAGAAGTTGCTAAAATTCGGGTGTTTCAAAAACTTGTTGAGTAGGAATATTTGGAGGATTATTAGCACTAGAGAATGCACAATTATTGTCCAATGAATCTGCCAGAATATAATTTTTGGGACCAAGACCATATATTTTTCTTTTTTTTTTGTGCCTCCAACTGTTTCAATCCAAGTTTCCAGTGGTTGCTCATCTGGTATGGTTTTCAACAAATCCACAACAGTTTCTTCCCTAGTTTTTTCTCCTTCCTCATCTCCATTTGTTGCCATGTTTCTTTCCATCTCTTCATCATCTACTTCAAAACCTTCTTCATCCCTTGATGTTGAAGTCTCACCTATCTTCTCCTTAATAACTTCTGTTTATGTATTCTGAAAAGAATTATAGTAATTAGTCATTACATAGAATAAAAATGCTACAAGGTAGATATAATTTGTGTGAAGTAGTCAAATTGTTCTGTAATGAAATAAATGGATAATGGAGAAATAAACTTCTCTAATTGACAAAGTACATAATAGAAAATATAAAAAATAATTCATTTAGTATCAGATGGCATCTTATCACTGCTAATTTCTTGATGTGCACAAGAAGAGGTGCTATAGAGTTGTATATTTCTCAACTTTAGAATGTGCAAAAACTTAGAAGCTTTTCTTACAATTTATAAATAAAAAATGCAGGGTAAGATAATAGGTGCTTGTGATATTCTACCATAATTATATCCTTGAACAATAACTCTAACACTAGTCCTAGAGAACATTGTTGGGACAGAAGAAAAGAATTACTGTAGGCATATCATAGCACATAATTGGTAGCTCCCTTGAAGCTTTAGTGTATACATTTAACATGCACATAACTTATACAAGTGTGTATCTTCGTGTGTGTGTTTAGTTAACGTACTCAAAAGAAAATTAATTACCATGTTTATGACTAAAAAATGGTCATACTAATGTCTTAAGTTACATATCTAGTCAGATGGTCATCATAGTTGTAGTCCCTCACAGCCTGCCAAATTTTCCAGTAAAGTACATAAGCAAAAATTAAAAGGACCAGCACAATCAAATTTGCACCAACTTACATCTGTTATAACTTTAATGTCTTGTTTATATCTTGTGCCAAAACAAGACATATTTGAATTAACAAATAAAAGAGGGGAGGGGAGGAGTGGTAACGATATATATAGTATCATAGCTTCCTAACATAGTACTATAACTAGCCAGATTTGTGAAGAACTTTGTTCCCCTTCCTACAGCAATGCAAAAAGATTGAAACCGTCATCTTAGATAAAAGCTACCTATATTTAAAAATAATGTTTACTTCCATTTGTAACAATATTTGTTATTTCCTCCAAGCCAAAGTTAATCTCAAGTGGTAGTAATATATTGTTGAAAGTAATTATTTTCTTGTTCAATACTTCCTTTTGATTTAAGCACTCCTTTTGAAATTTGAAGATCATTTATTATAAATTAGCTAGTTTTACTCTAGCTAGTAGCTTGCTGCAATACTCTCCTTCTTTATCTGAACATGAGATGGACAATGTGAGCAAACTCTTGTAGGTTAGAGTTGTGGAGTCGTTTTGTATAAGTTCAGTTATATATATATATATATATATATATATATATATATATATATATATATATATATATATATAACAGTGCATTCTATCGTTTAAGTCTATCTAAATACCCTCCTAGTTCCATGCCCAAACTTAACTTACTCTACGACCAAGGTTGTTATCATCCGTCACAACCAGAAACTGCCCCACTTCACCTAATAAGCTGCCTACTACTTTTCTTCCTAGTCTAGTATCATTATAGCAAATTTTTACACTCGACAATGCTCACCAAAGAAACCATCAAGATTCTCAAAATCCAACAATAGCCTAAAACTTCAGTTTCTTAACTCATTGAATAACTCCATTACTTCAGCATTCCAATCACAACAACATCACTTGTAGATTAAATCAATTACCAATCATAAGTTATGTTACGCAGCGCCTCCCTGATGTTCTTTGGAAGGGCAACGTAAGGCTAAGCAACCGATGTCAGTGCAGTTGTTGTCCGCCAATGAGGTCCCCTCTGCACGCTAGACTAGATTGTCAGTCCGTGTAGGAAAACCAATGTCACGAGCAATTGCGGAAGCTGAGAGAGAATTGGATTTTGAATAATGATGATTTTATTGATGAATGAAATGCTGATTACAAAAGATGCGGTGTCGAGGGGGAGAGACACCAGTACAGAAAATTGATTGTTTAAAAATGTTTGATTGCTTGATCCCCCCCTAATAATACTTAAAAAAATAAACCAAAATTACATGACTAGTCCTAATAAAGCTGTAGAAGCACACTGAATAAAAATGATGTAAACTAGTCTATACTTACAATGAAAAGGACTTAGTTTATTACAATGTAGAACCAAGTCTGATGGCAGCAACTTTGTCTTGCGGGTCAGGGTCTGCGCGCGTGTAGCTGTGGGCGCGCGCTACACTTGCTGTGTTGGCCTGAGGCTGGGCGCTGGTGCTTGGCATCAGGGTCTGTGTGCGAGGCATTGCAGGAATGGGCCTACAGCTGGGCGCTGGCGAGGCATCAGGATCTGCGCGCGCGGCATTGTCAGGGCGCGCGACGCTGTTGTCATTGGCCAGCCACTGGGCACTGGCGAGAGGCATCGGTGGTGCGCGCTTGTCACTTGGCACAGCCAAGACCACGGGGCCGACATTGGCGCTAGGAATTGTGAGGCTTGCTAGGCCGCCATGGGGTGCGGCCAAGGGGTCATGGGGCGTGTCTGGAAAGCAACCCATGATATTCTTCCCCACCTGAGTTGGCGCCGTCCTCGAAGCCTTATGATGATGATGATGATTCTGGTGGTTGTTGTATGGGAGGTCTGCGCCCCTCTGTTCTTTGAGCTTGTTGTTGTAGCGACGTAATAATTTCAGGCGGCTGACATGGAAGACTGGATGGATCTTCCACCAGGATGGAGTTTTCACCTGGTATGTGGACTTCCCAATGCGTTTTTCAATGGGCAGGGGCCCGATGTATTTTTGTTGCAGGCGAGGGTCATGGGTCCTCTCTGCAAACAAGTATCGCTTTGGGATGTATAGCATTACTTTGTCCCCTGTTTGATGTTGGGCAAAGCAAAGATTTTGTTCGGTGAATCTTTTTGCCCACTCTTGGGCTTTGACGAGATAGCTCCGCACTATCCCCATGTTGTGCTCCCATTCGCTCGAGAAGTTGGCAGCTCGAGGAGATTTCGTCATGGTTGATGCGTTCACCGTTTGCGGGAGAAGTGGTTGTTGTCCGGTAAAAATTTCAAAAGGGATTTTGTTTGTATGATGGCTCTTTTGAGAATTGAAACACAATTGAGCAGCATCCAAGAGCTTCACCCAATGCTTCTGTGATCCGGTTGCAAAGTTGCGGAGATATTCCTCCAGCATATCATCGAACCGGTCTGTCTGGCCATCCGATGGTGGATGGATGTCTGTGTTGTGACTCAATGTTGACCCAAAGCACCTGAAGAGATGGGTCCAAAAGTTGCTAGTGAAGCGTGAGTCGCGCCTACTAACAATGTTTTTGGGCAGGCCCCAATGTTTGACAATGTGCGAGAAGAAGAGTCGAGTTGTATCTTCTGCTGAGATGTTTTGCGGGGCTGCTATGAAAGTTGCATAGTCTGAGAACTGATCTATGACAACCATGATGGATGCAAGATTGCCGACTTGGGGCAATCCCGTGATGAATCTGAGGGAAACACTTTCCCATGGTCTCTGAGGGACATGTAATGGCTGCGAGGGTCCCGGCTGTGATGAGTGATCCGACTTGTCCTTGTGGCATGGCTGACAAGTCTTCACACGATGATGAGCGTCACCAGTCTTTTGAGGCCGATGACATGATGACTGATTGTTGCTGCGAAGGGTAGCCTGAACCTGGGGTTCATGTCTGTTGACTACCTTCTCCAACTGCATGGCCGAGATGTTTTCAGCGGCCATCTTTATGGGAAAGCATGGTATGGTGCAGGGCTTGGCCCCGTTTTCTCCCATCATCAGGAGCATGTTGGCAAATGGTACTGGAATGGTGTTGGTTTGCCTCATGAACTCCAAACCCACTATCATGTCGAAGTCATCTATGATTGCGATGCGCAGGTCGATGCTTCCTTTGTATGGGCCAAGTTTCATTGGGACATCTATAGCAGTTCCACCCAATGCCTGGGGTGGTGAGTTGATGGCCTTGACATGGCCTTTGCTCTTTTGCACAACAAGACCCAGGCGCTCTACTTGAGTTGAATCCAAGTAGTTGTGGGTAGCACCCGTGTCTATCAATGCGTGAAGGGGCTTGCCGTTCACTTTCAATTCGACGAACATTAGGGTCCTCGCTTGTTTAGGAGGTCTCTCGTCCATCTTTTCCTTCCCTTTCTTGGTGATTGGGACTGAGATTTTCTTAGGAGGACATGCACTGGTCCCCGCTAAGGCATGTGGGATAGAGCCAACAATTGCATTGAAGGCGCCTACCTGGTCTGATTCTGATGTGTCTGATGCATCTGACTGTTTGATGAGCATTGACCTTTATGTTTGGGCTTTCATTGTTCCAATGTGCCCCGCCACAATGACGGCATTTTGAGGGAGGCTTTCTCCCCTAATTGTTGTTGATGGATGCAGCACTGTTGCTGCTGGAGGGAGGAGTCTTAGTTTTGGATGCACTCCGATCTCCCCCACTTTTGCTTGGGCCACCATTGCTGGGATGGTTCCCATTGAATCCCCTCAGACAGACGGCTAGGGCCTGTCGTTCTGAGTTCCCAAATGATAATCGCCAAGACATTCTGCAGCTTGAATGGCCTTGGGCAGGGTGTCTACCTGTTGTCTCTGTAGTTCTATACGGGCATGAGGTTTCAAACCTTCTATGAATGCGAAGAGTTTGTCTTTGTCCCCCATGTCGCGTATGTTTAGCATGAGTGCGGAGAATTTGTGCACTTACTCCCGCACTGATCTGGTGTGGCGGAGCTCCCGTAGCTTTCTCCTTGCGTTGTACTCCACATTTTTGGGAAAGAATTACAGGCGTAGTGCTACCTTCAATTCATCCCATGTCTGGAGAGTATCTTCCCGGCCTTGATGGCTTCATGTTTGACCCGCCACCAAAGTTTGGCATTGCCCTGGAGATACATGGCAGCAGTTGCTACCTTTTTGGATTCTTCCAAATGGCCCACGGCATCAAAGTATTGTTCGATGTCGAAGATGAAGTTTTCCACTTCTTTAGCATCCCGGGATCCGTCGTATGGCTTTGGCTCCGGTATTTTAAGCTTTTGTGGAATGGGGGTAAGGTTTACTGCACCCTTGATATGGTTCTCACCTCCTCAAAGAAGGCTCTGTAGGGCAGCATTGACAATATTGAGCTTGCCTGTCAAGTCGTTTATGGTTTGCTGCATGGCAGTTAGTCTGTCTGCCTCATGTTGCTGATGGGCTAAATCGTCGGCACGCTCCTGTTGGAGGTCCTCAAATTTGCCATGAATATTGGCAGTTTCAATGGCTGCCGTTTGTCGGTCCTCGTCGGAGTCACGACTGATGTTTGCAATGTCATTTTCCGCCTGCCGCATTCGGCGGTCCAGGTCGTCCAACCTTTGCACTAGGTTGTTGTTTTGATCAGGCACCGTATCCACGATGGGTCGTAATCGGTCAACCGTCTCTTCTAGGGATGCTAGACGCTCCCCATGATTCACCATGGTCAGAAATGGTGATGATGGCAAATGTGTTCCCTCGTCCGATGTCGAGCCTAGGCTCTGATACCAACTGTTACGCAACGCCTTCCTGATGTTCTTTGGAAGGGCAACGTAAGGCTAAGCAACCAATGTCAGTGCGGTTAATGTCCGCCAATGAGGTCCCCTCCGCACGCTAGACTAGATTGTCAGTGTCGTGCGAGAAAACCAATGTCACGAGCAATTGCGGAAGCTGAGAGAGAATTGGATTTTGGATGATTATGATTTTATTGATGAATGAAATGCTGATTACAAAAGATGCGGTGTCGAGGGGGAGAGACACCAGTACAGAAAATTGATTGCTTGAAAATGTTTGATTGCTTGATCCCCCCTAAAAATACTTAAAAAAATAAACCAAAATTACATGACTAGTCCTAATAAAGCTGTAGAAGAACACTGAATGAAAATGATGTAAACTAGCCTATAATTACAATGAAAAGGACTTAGTTTATTACAATGTAGAACCAAGTCCGATGGCAGCAACTTTGTCTTGCGGGTCAGGGTCTGCGAGCGCGTAGCTGTGGGCGCGCACGACACTTGCTGTGTTGGCCTGAGGCTGGGCGCTGGTGCTTGGCATCAGGGTCTGTGTGTGAGGCGCTGCTGGAATGGGCCTGCAGCTGGGCGCTGGAGAGGCATCAAGATCTGCGCGCGCGGCATTGTCAGGGCGCGCGGCATTGTTGTCATTGGCCAGCCACTGGGCGCTGGTGAGAGGCATCGGTGGGGCGACAGAGGTGCATGCGCGCTTGTCACTTGGCGCAGCCAAGACCACGGGGCCGACCATGGCGCTAGGCATTGTGAGGCTTGCTAGGCCGCCATGGGGCGCGACCAAGGGGTCATGGGGCGTGTCTAGAAAGCAGCCCATGACAGTAATCATGCCAAGGGATCAAGATACTTTCAGATACATAAAATTTTGAGAAAGGATATATGAAATGACATGCATAGAAGAAAATGATAGCTTGAACCACTTTTACTTTGATCAGTTGAACCACTTTCTTAGTTTGAGAAGTGTAAAATGAACAAAAAATCATGGGTTAAATTTCCCTTGGGCTTATGAAGATGATAAGGTGAATCCTACAAATAGAGTAGCTGGTAACCATTCTATTGATACTAAAGTGAAGGGAGCTGCTAATGGGGAAGCCTATTGGGGATCAAAGTTATTCACAAAAATAATGAGAACAACAATCAGAATGAAAACATCGACCAAGTAGATTAGAAAAGTAAAAAAAAGACAGTGTAATAAAATATTTTTCTAACACAAATGAAGAATATACAAGACTAACAATGAGAAAGGGGAGAAAGTAGAAGACTCGGCAGGTTTTGCACTGAAAAAATGAGATAAAAACGTACCCACATCCTTTCTGACTTTCCACATATCCACTTCTTTTCATTTTTGGTTATGTGAGTCTTCAGAAATAATTCATCATTACGGAGATCTTTCCCTGTTAGCTCCTTCTACAATCATTAAGAATATTGTTAATTAACAGAATATATCATAGAAAAAAATTAGACTAATACTAATTAATACTGAAAAGATTAAAAAAAAATACGTGTCTTCTTCTGTACTCAGCAAATGCAACTGATCCTCCGGTATGTAAGGAAGGACCTTCTCCATTATTAGATGACATTCTGTTCTTCGAGTTGATTTTTGATTTCTTTTTAAAATTCTCAGAGTTCCAATATTCCATCAAAATGTCCCAGTGATCTTTAGCAATCCATCGCGGTATTTCTTTTGTTTTCAAAAATTGTCCTTTTGCTTTTCCCAAACTGTCACTTAACCTTTCACTCCCCACATGCTCAAAAGTTCTTTGAATAAAAACTTTATCCTCACTAGGAAAAGAATAATTTTTCTGCAATTAGAAAGTAAACATTCAGTTTGGTATCATTTATCAAGTTAAGTCAATTACGACAGTGAAGTATAAATACCTCGAAGTCATTGAACCATCTATCTCGTACATGCTCCAGAACTTTGCTCCAACAATGCTATGATCCAGAGAAGCTTTTCTTAAAGGTTATTGTTACATTTCGAACAGCTTCATGTGGGCAAAATCTACAAAATGATCAATATAATATTTATTTGGAAGATAACTAAATGAAAACGAATTTAACCACAACTTGTATAACTAGATTTACTTACGTGTCTCCGTTTACTTTCAAAGATATTATTCCACGAGTAGTATCTCGTCTTGCCTGTGGATTACTACTTCCATAAGATGCAAGTGTTTGTGCAGCAGAAACATCTTGAGAATGAGTTTCTTGTTGAGAACCAACATCCTGAGAAGAACGAGGTGCTTGTTGATGACCAATATTCAGGGAAGCAGGAGTTGCTTGTTGACCACCAATATTTTGAGAAGCTGAAGTTGTTTGTTGAGCATGAACATCTTGAGATGTACGTATAAGCTGCCGAAAACTACTTTCATGAGACGAGATAATATGTTGGTTTGAACCAACTTGTTGAGATATAGGGGTTGATGGTTCACTAATATTGGCATGGGAAGTGTTTGATAGTTGTTGGTAGCCTTCTCCCCCTTTGTTAGACATGCCCCCACGACCTCCCCAACTACGTTTAGTGCCTCTTCCCCTTGTCATGCTTCCTGATCAAATACTGGCAAGAAGAGTAGAACAATAATAATAATAATAATACACTAGCCAAACAAAACATATAAAATATAAAAATTTGACCATCCAAATATTTTGCTAGAACAAGCATAACAGAACATATAAAGTATAAAAATTTGACCATCCAAATATTTTGCTAGAACAAGCATAACAAAGACCTCTCTATTTGACCTTTTAGCAAAACAATTCACCTATTTTTTCCCTTTTTAATAGATCTTCTTCGATAAGAAATGATCTTTTTCTGTCTTATACTTCCATTAGAAACGAAGTCATGTTGCATTAATGCAAACCTTAAAAATTCATGCACACTTTCTATGAAGGCAGAAGTTACTCCTTTCCGACTTGGCACTAGTCTATTATACATCCAGATACGATCAGCTCTAAAAGAACTCATACTTCCTATCTAACAAACAATGACAAAACACTATTTTTAGTGCTTAATAATATAATAGTTAGTTAATACTCAAAGTAAATGAGATCCAAATCTTCTTATATTCTTAGTTCACCAATTTAAACAGATCGACAATACCACAAATAGCTAATTGAGAAAGATTTAGAATAACCATTTAATTAAGAGAAAAAAACACTTAGATTTTCTTAAAAACAAATAGTAGAAGTTGGATCTGTTTTCTATTTGACACATATTTGTAAGTGAAATTTACTATCTCACATCAATTTTGTTTGCTAGTAAACCTACAAAAGTCACATATACTTCTTTTTCTTTCCAATCATATATTACAAGTATAAAATTGTATTAATTGAATTCTTCTTCACTTATCATGTTGCCCTCGTGTAAATTAATTTTACTTAGTTTACAATAGAAGAAATAATTCTTCATTATTTTCCTCTCAAATCCAGAAATAGTTGTTCAATAGAGAAATATAAGGACAAAAATTTTATAATTAGCAAAAATCAAACAAAACATACAAGTAGAAACAATTTAAATCACATTACTGAAAGTTCAATTTCTATATATATATATGATAGGAACATAAATCATTGGGGTAATTGCTATCTCTTAGTTTCAGATTAACGTAAAATTAAACAATGACAAGAGTTCCTGGTGCGAGAAAGTTACTGATGAACACTCACGATAAATTAAACACTCACAAAAAACCTCCTTGCACAGATACTTTAGGTATAGGAGAAATTCTTACCTTCACAGAAGCTTACAAGCGGCATCGATAATTAGCATTCTTCCTTCACTAAATTAGAAGATGATCGTTGAGGGTTTAGAGGAATGAAGAGACGTGGAAGAGTGTGTGGGCGTTTAGCGAATTTTAAGGATTTGCGATACAGTAGTCCAATTAAAATAAGATTACCAAGTTAAGCGTTAACTTTACAATTTTAAGTAAAAAGGTTGCCTTTAAGATTTCAATCAAAAGCCCTAAGACGGATCTTTAGGAATTTCAATTAAAAGTCCAAAAATGGATATAAAACTCTTATTACCACTATTATTATTATTAAATAATAATAATAATAATAATAATAATAATAATAATAATAATAATATAATTATAATAATAATTTTTTAGAGACTAGCTTGGATTCATCCCTAGCTAAACAACTAAATTTGACAAAAAAAATTAGCGCCATATTAGAATTTCCCACGAAACCTTAGCTACTTTTTAGCTAGGGATTATCTAGGGTATGTAATCCTAGCTAAAAGATAATCTTTCGGCAAAATTATTAGCGCCAAAATAAGATTTCCGCTAAAATTTGGCTATACATTAGCTAAAGAGTCTTTCCTAGCTAGCACATTGTTAGGGATGCGCTACGGACTGTGTCCCTAGCTAACTATGATCTTTTGAAAAAATAAATTTAACGCCAAATTAGAATTCCCGCTAAAAATTAGCTATAAATTTGGCTAGGAAAAATCTGTAGCTATCATTTAGCAAGGAATAGTCCCTAGCTAATTCCTAGCTAATTTTGTGACTAAATTTTTAATCGAAAAAAATTGCAAGGAAATTGGACTTCTCTAGCTACATCCCTAGCTAAAGGCGTATATTAGCTAGGGAATTGAATTCCCACGCTAAATTCCGATGCTAATCACATGTTCTCTTGTAGATAGCTAGACAGTTTGATTGAGAAGAGTTCAGATCTAAGCGCTGCTTCACAGATGTTCTACAAGCCGGCGAAGAAAACCAATTCATATTGTACGATCTTATAGATGATTTCAGAAGAAAGGGGGGCTATTCTATCACGGACAAACTCGTGTCTATGTTATATATAAAGTATCAGAGAATTGTTTGTTTATACCATCTATGATTTCTGTAAGCTCGAATTCTTTTGGTTCTCTGCTGTAACTGTATAGGTCCAAATTTTGACAACCACGGTAACCGATAAGCAAGACATAGGACAGGGTCGCTCACGACACAGCGACCAGCGATCGTTGTGATAAAGGCCGACGACCAAAATCAGGCAGCTGAGATAAAATAATAACGGTAACTTGAACTTAGAGAGAGGCAAGAAGAATATTACTTTGAATATTCTCTGCGTTGCACTTTTTAGGGTTTTTTTTTGGGGAATGTCCCTTATAAATAGGAGGAGACAATGAATAATTGGGGGATCTGCCTTTTGAGAACTAAGATACACATTGTAAAGTCAAGAAAGAGATATACGAAGGAATTGTCTTATTTACTTTATTCAAGCATATGTTATTCGATCTTTATCCATAAATCTCAAAGATTCCACATTCATATCAAGAGTATACCTTTTCATGTCATTAGAAGGAAGATATACCCAATCACATAATCATTGGGTGACAGTTCCTTTACACTATAACCATTGTCGTTTCTTGCATTCATTGCACATTTTTGATATTACATTTTTCGTCTATCATAGTATACCGAACGCGTTAATTAATGCTTTTATATTCTTCTCACTACACAAGAGTCTCGTTCTATTTGGTCTGGAATTTATTAAGCTCAACTAGGATTCACCTCATTAATTTGTTATTAATTGATTTAGTATTTATTTGCTCAAAATATGATCTCAGATGAAGAGAAGGGTTTCAGTTTCAGATTGCTAATGTCGTTTGAAAGTTGTAATGTCACCTAAATATAATTATGTGATAAGTTTCTCAAAAAAAAAAAATCAAACCATCCCGGGAAAAAGGTATATTTTGTACTATTTCCTACGAGTCTATTATACATTTTAGAAAATAAAAATTCGTAGTAATATTTTAAATGTTGTATTTTTTTTAATATGATGTCATTATAATAATTATTTATTTATTCACTTCTTTGTTTTCCTATTAAAAAATAATGACACTGCTTACGAAGTTTTTTGCATACACTATTGATTAACACATAGGAGTATAATGTACGAATGTGAATCTATTTCTTTTTTGGTCTGTTCTAAAAAGAATGAATTCTTTCTAAATTTGGTAACAAATTAGCTTAAAGTTACAACTCTACCCTTAATGAGAAGCTTTTATAACCACACAAATACTCCAGGCCCCATTTGGACTTATTTAGGACCACAAATTCCAAAAGTCTTTATTTTTTTCTTAAACTCCATGCACAGTCAAACATGTTCACATAAATTGGAACGAAGCGAGTAATTCAAACGATATCCACTTGTACACTAAACACTAGTTGTATTAAATTGACCTTAGTCAACTTGAATCGTTTTGTGATTACATCACGCTTTAACCTTATTAGAAGCGGATTTTAGTTAGCTGATGTCAATTGTCGTGTCTTTTACGTCCCCAACGAAATTAACAAGTAAAGGTAATAATTGTTTAGTAAAGGCTAATAATAATTCGAATTATGTATTGTCAAGTATTTTTTATTTAATTTCTGTATACGTAAATTCTATTTTTAAGAACTTAAAATTTTTATACCCAGCTTCACTTTAAAAAAAATTCAATTTAACTCACATACTCCAAAAAGATTCAAACAAATTAAAACTAAGAAAGTAATAAGATTTACGTAATGTGCCATCAAATTTGAATAATTTACATTACGAATTTATATTATCTTGATTACTATTTGAGAGAATCCATTGAAACTTGTAAGTTACTATTTTAAATTCAAATAAATAATTTTTAATCTTGAAGAACTGAATAAGGACAAAGAGTTGGATTTATTAAATTCCCATGATAGATTATTATAATACAGTCTAAATTTCAATTTCAATTTCAATCTCTACGGTATAATTGTTTTCTCTGATACAATTACACTTTCTTACTTCCTGACTAATATATTCGAAAGGAATATTACTGATTGACATTTTTTGTAAGAAATTAATAAATCTAATAGTAGAAATGTCTTACGAATATTTTTATTAAATAATTTCCGATGATAATAACGAATTCTTGCGACTTGTCCCACGTGACTTTTGCTGATTCCTTCTTCAATTTGTTTTCCTTTGAGCTCAAGCTTTTTTTTTCAAGCTTTCATGTAACAATTTACTTTTGACTTTTCATGTGTATTTCATACCTAGCTAGCTTTTAATCTAGGAGATAACGTTAACTCAATATTTTTTTCACACATGTTGTATTTATATTAAGAAAATTTACTAAATTTTTTATCTTGTTATTATTATAGTACTTAACTTGAGATTGTTGTAGCCCGTAAAAATTCATAAACTCTCCAAATTCTGAACTTGCATTTATTTGTGATTGATAATAGAAACTATTATGTGTGACGTTTACAACAAGATATTACTTTTGATAGAAGTTCGATTGTATACAACAACAACAACAACAACCCAGTATAATCCCACAAGTGGGGTCTGGGGAGGGTAATATGTACGCAGACCTTACCCCTACCCCGAAGGGTAGAGAGGTTGTTTCCAGGAGACCCTCGGCTCAAAAAGCAACAGAAGCCGATATATTAGTACCATAAAAATGCATAATAAAATAACAGCAATACAATACAATAGATATGAAGTACCGAATATGAAATACGAAAAAGATGGCTGGTATAGTAAAAACTAGCAGGTAAAGCCCTGCATCACTAGACGACCAATGGCATTCTTATTCTAACTCCTAACTGGCTAGTCTCACTCTATTGTGCTGTAGAAATATTCACAACTCTCCCCTAACCTACAACCTTAATACTCGACCTCCATAATTCCCTGTCAAGGGCCATGTCCTCAGTAATCCTAAGTCTCGCCATGTCCTGTCTGATCACCTCACCCCAATACTTCTTAGGTCGTCCTCTACCTCTCCGCGTGCCCACTACCGCCAGTCGCTCACACCTCCTCACCGGTGCATCAGTGCTCCTCCTCTGAATGCGTCCGAACCATCTGAGTCTTGCTTCCCGCATCTTGTCCTCCATGGGGGCCACGCCCACCTTCTCTCGAATATCTTCATTCCTAATCTTATCCATTCTTGTACGCCCGCACATCCACCTCAACATCCTCATCTCTGCTACTTTCATCTTCTGGATGTGTGAGTTCTTTACCGGCCAACATTCAGTTCCATATAACATGGCAGGCCTAACCACTGCTCTATAAAACTTACCTTTTAGTAACGGTGGCACTTTTCTGTCACACAAGACTCCCGACGCTAACCTCAACTTCGTCTACCCCACCCCTATACGGTGTGTGACATCCTCGTCAATCTCCCCAATCAACTGAAAAACCGATCCAAGGTACTTGAAACTACCCCTCTTGGGAATGACTTGAGAGTCAAGCCTCACTTCAACTCCCGCTTCCGTCGGCTCAACTCCAAATATGCACTCGAGGTATTCTGTCTTCGTCCTGCTCAACTTGAAACCTTGAGACTCAAGAGCATGTCTCCAAATCTCTAGCCTCTCGTTGACGCCGCCTCGTGTTTCGTCAATTAGAATAATGTCATCAGCAAATAGCATGCACCATGGCACCTCCCCTTGAATATGATGAGTCAGTGCATCCATCACCAGGGCAAATAGGAATGGGCTGAGCGCAGACCCTTGGTGCAACAACCCCGTACTAACTGGAAAATGTTCAGAGTCGCCTCCTACTGTCCTAACCCGAGTCTTAGCTCCATCATACATGTCTTTAATCACCCTAATATATTCCATCGGGACCCCTTTATCCTCTAAGCAGCTCCATAAGACCTCCCTAGGAACCCTATCGTGTGCTTTCTCCAGATCAATAAACACCATGTGAAGATCCTTCTTCCTATCCCTGTACTGTTCCACCATCCTCCTAATAAGGTGGATAGCTTTTGTGGTAGATCGCCCCGGCATGAACCCGAACTGGTTGTCTGAAATAGACACCGTCCTTCGCACTCTCATTTCTACCACTCTCTCCCAAACTTTCATGGTATGACTTAGTAATTTGATGCCCCTATAGTTGTTACAGCTCTAGACATCACATTTGTTCTTATACAACGGGACCATTGTACTCCACCTCCACTCTTCAGGCATCCTATTAGTCTTGAATATAACACTAAACAATGCAGTAAGCCATTCCAAGCCTTCTCTACCCACACACCTCCACAGTTCAACCGGGATTTCGTCTGGCCCGGTAGCTCTGCCCCTTCTCATCTTACGCATTGCCTCCATGACTTCATCGATCTCAATGTCCCTACAATTACTTAATTCATGGTGACTATCGGCATTCCTCGATTCCCCAAGTCTAATATCTTGATCTCCTTCTTCACTTAGCAGTTTATGAAAGTAGGTCTGCCACCTCCTCTTAATCTGGTCATCTCCCATCAAAACTTTGCCGTCGTCATCTTTTTTGCACCTCACCTGATCTAGATCTCGAGTTATCCTTTCTCTCATCTTAGCGAGTCGGAATAACTTCTTCTCCCCACCTTTGTTCCTTAGTTCCTCATACAGACGAGCAAAAGCTGTCGTCTTAGCCTCTGTCACTGCCCTCTTTGCCTCCTTCCTAGATACCTTATACCTTTGACTGTTCTCTCTCTTCTCCTCCTCGTTAGTGCTCCCTACTAACCGCAGGTAAGCTGCCTTCTTCGCTTCCACTTTACCTTGGACAACTGCATTCCACTACCAATCTCCTTTGTGACCACCATTGTGGCCCGTAGATATCCCTAACACCTCTCTCGCCGCCTCTCTTATACAGTCCGCCGTCGTCGACCACATTGTGTTTGCGTCCCCACCACTTCTCCAAGCTCCCATTGCCGATAACCTTCCTTCCAACTCCTTAGCTTTATCCTTAGTTAAAGCGCCCCACCTAATCCTGGGGCGTCCTTGTACTGACCTCTTCTTCCTCCTTATCCTAATACAAATGTCCATCACCAAAAGCCTATGCTGCGTTGAGAGGGTCTCACCTGGGATAACCTTGCAGTCCTCACACAGCCTTCTGTCGCATCTCCTGAGGAGGAGATAGTCAATCTGAGTCTTCGCCACTAAACTTTGGTAAGTAACCAAATGTTCATCCCGCTTCGTAAAACTCGAGTTCGCAATGACTAGATCGAAAGCCTTGGCAAAGTCCAACAACGCAATGCCCCCTCCGTTCCGCTCTCTGAAACCAAAGCCGCCATGCACCTCAGTGTACCCACCTACAGATGACCCAATATGACCATTGAAATCTCCTCCTATGAATAACCTCTCAGAAGGCGGTATACTACGAACAATCTCATCCAACCCCTCCCAAAAGCGCCTCTTAATATCCTCATCCAAGCCTGCTTGCGGTGCGTACGCGCTAACGACATTTAAAGTACCCTCACCTACCACCAACTTAATAGTCATTAGTCTATCATTCACCCGCCTGACCTCTACCACGGACTCTCTAAGATGGCTATCTACCAGGATACCCACTCCATTCTTACCCCTCAGGATACCAGAGTACCACAACTTATACCCATCCACGTTTTTCGCCCTCGATCCGACCCACCTAGTCTCCTGGACACACGCTATATTAATCTTCCTCTTCTGCAGGATTTTCGCCAACTCTATGGATTTACTCGTTAGTGAACCTATGTTCCATGACCCGATTCTCAACCTATAGGCTCCCTTGCCCCCTCTACCTCCCCTGCTACCCGACCCACCCCCTAACCCCAGCCCCCACTCTGCCCCACCCGAGGACATGCCCTTAGTCTATCATCCCAGACTGCAGCCACTACACCTACAACAATCTAGAGAAGACTCGCTATTGCACAACGTACACAAATCAAATAAGAAGGAAACAAGTGGTAACTAGTATCCTAGTTGAAAGGTTTAACTAATGCAAAGTAAAGTAACAGTAATCCAGCTAACACCAAAAGGGAAACAGTAAAACAGGAGGTACCAACTCCCGATAACAAAACCTGTGGCTGATTTGTTATACTCGATGTCGTTGTACGCTCACGCACCACTTCCTACCGCTCTTTGCTGACACTCGCCCAGGTTGCTCTCCTTTGTCAGTGCTCGTGCGCCCAACTTGTCTCCAATACTCCGAGAATTCCTAAAAACACAGAAAATACCACGACCCAAAAACCAGAAGGAGCTATCACTGCTACCACTAGTATAGCCCCAACAATATAAAATGTACCAAGAAAGGAGAAGAAGAAAAAATTGAAGAAAATGATGACGCGAAGCAAGATAGAACAAGTGCCCTTCTCAGCTGAAAATCCAGCTGATAATCCCAAAATCTTAGTAGTGAAGAAAAATCAGTGGGTCAGTTTGATAATTTCTAAAAAATCAGTAGTGAACAAAGATAACCAAGAATAAGTTTTTAGTGAAATGAGTGTCTAAAACGTGAGTTGGATCTGATTTTTGTTAGGGTTTTTCAAGTGGGTCAGTTTGATAATTTTTGAGAGACTGAGAGAGGAGAAAACTGGAAATGGGTGTGAAATAAAGAAAGCCCCAAAAGCAAAGTACTACACAACAAAGAAAAAATGAATAAAATCTGCAGCTATAATCAGAACAATGGGAACATGAAAAGGCAAATAGATAAAACTATCAAATGGAAAAGGGAAAACTCATTTTAATTAATTGCTGAATATTAAGATGTATTTTAAGATTAAGACATCTATCTGAATACATATCTGAATACCAATTAATGCCACGATCCGGAATTTCTACCATTGGGATCGTGATGGAGCCTAACATTGCACTCACTAGGCAAGCCAACGTTAGAGTTTTATTAACCTTTTACCTTTACATTTTATAGGTTAAAAATTAACAAACTAAATCAAGTAGAAGTAAATGCAGAAGTATGTAAATAACATTTTGTCTATATACCATTAACAATACCATAGCTATTATTGCTACCAAGAATCTGGTGTCACAATCCACGAACATACTATGAGTATCTACAAACATCGGTCTGAAAGAGATTACATCTGTTTTGGAAATAAAGAAAACAGTAATATAGAGACAGACCTTGGGTCTCCTAGATGAAATTCTGCAACCGGCCTCTCGATCAGTCACTACCAGGTCCAAAATCTGCACAGAAAGTGCAGAGTGCAGTATCAATAAAACCGACCCCATGTACTGGTAAGTGCCGAGCCTAACCTCGACGAGGTAGTGATGAGGCTACGACGGGGCAATTATAATAAAACCTGCATACAGTGCATAATAAAACAGAAAGAAGAATGGAATAAATAAAATAGTAACTTGCAAGGAAAGAATACTGAACTCCGGTATATCATCAGTACCCAGCTATAACCAATCCTTAAGTTAAAAGCAAAACTACAGAATAACATGCACAATAGAAGAAAGATACATAAACATAAACTAATGAGGCGCACATCCCGATCCCACCATATAATCAATAGCAATATGAATATTCGCCCTTATTACTCCATATCAATCCACCCTTATTCATCCTATTGCGGCGTATAACCCGATCCCACCGTGCAATAGTAATTCACCCTTATTTCTCCTCAATATACCACTTTTATTACTCCTGTTGCGGCGTGCAACCCTATACCACCATATATTAGCATTTTCACCCTTATTCATCCTCAATATATCACCCTTATTACTCCTGTTGTGGCGCGCAACCCGATCCCATCAGTACCAATCACACAATAAGAATAAGAATTTTACAATTTAGCTCAAAACCCTCCACAATATTTAAGCCTCAAACCAAAGCAAACAGAAAGCTATACAATTATGAAACCTCATTTAATTAATACTACATATCCGCACCAACCCAAAATGTACCATAAAACATCGATAAACTAGCTTAAATCAATAGTATGATACAATGAAACTACGGGATATCTAATACCTTCAATAATAAAAAATAATGTCTACCAAGTAGCAATTTAAGATGGAAATACCAATAAGCATGTTGCAGTTAAGACAAGAAAACAATATATTAAGAACGGGGAAAGGAACAGAAAAAATAGATAATTTGGCGGCGCACAGGTACTCGTCACCTCACATATACGCCACTTACATGGATTTTCACATAGCAAATTAAGTCGGGGATCCCTAATCCCTCGAGTCAAAGTTAGACACAACACTTACCTCGATCCACATGCCACTTACTGCTCAATTACCGATTTTCCTCTAGTTTCCACCTCCGAACCACTCGTATCTAGTCGTAATTAACTTAATAACATCAATTATCGCTAAAGAAATCAATTCCAATACATAAATATAAGTTTTCGAATATTTTTCCCAAAAAGTCAAAAACTAACCCCGGGCCCGCTTGGTCAAAACTCAAGGTTCGGACCAAAATTCATTCAAGCATTCATCCCCGAGCCCGAATATGTAATTAGTTCTTGAATCCGACCCCAAATCGAGGTCTAAATCCCAAATTTATAAAAAATCCCAATTCTTCCAAAAGTCCCTAATTCTACCATGAAAGAACTAGATTTAGGACTAGAAATCTAATGGGTGATGATGAAAATTGAATAAAATGAGTTAAAAAACACAAACCTATGATTTGGTGTTGAATTCCCTCTTCAAAAATCGCCTTAGGCCGAGTTCTAGTGAAAGAGATATGAAATTTTGAAGAAATCCCGTGTTGGAGTTTGTTTTAAAATCAGTGGACAGGCCTTCTTCGTGTTCACGAGAGGCCTGTCACGATCGCGAAGCTGTGACCCTATTGACCTATGCGTTTGTGAGAAATCCTTCGCGTTCGTGAAGGCATACTCCCCCCAGCCTCTGTGTTCGCAAGCCAAGTGTCGCGTTCGCGATGAGTTCTTTTCCCTTCCCCCAGGTCCCATGCTTCGTGTTCGCGATAGCCTAGTCACGTTCGCGGAGGGTAAGACCCCCACTGCTCCGCGTTCGCGACCTAGTCTACGCGTTCGCGTAAAGGAAAATACCCCTGCCCAACTTACCCTTCACGTTCGCATAAAGGAAAAATACCCCTGCCCAACTTACCCTTCGCGTTCGCGAGAGAAGCTTCGCGAACGCGAAGAAGGAAACCAGCAAGTGCTGTGTGCTGCAGAAAATCAAAATTTTCTAAGTCTAAAACATCCCGAAACCTATCCAAAACTCACCCGAGCCCTCGGGGCTCCAACCCAAACATGTACACAAGACTTAAAACATCATACGAACTTTCTCGTGCGATCAAATCGCCAAAATAACACCTAGAACTACGAATTTAGCACCAAATTGCATGAAATTTTCAAGAAAGTTTTAGAACTTCTATTTTCTCAAACGAAGGTCCGAATCACGTCAAATCAGTTTCATTTCTCACCAAATTTCACAAATAAGGTATAAATATCATAACAGACCTATACCGGACTCCGAAACCAAAATACGAACCCGATAACAACAAGATCAAATATTAACCAAATTCTTAAAACTATTATAATTTTAGTCTTTTAATTTTAATCAAAAATTCTTATCTTGAGCTAGGGACCACGGAATTTGATTCCGGGCAAACGCCCAGGTCCCATATTTTACTATGGACCGTTTACTCAAAACGTTGATCTAAGTCAACTAAAATCAACTTTTTAGGCCAAAAATTATTATTTCATCAATTTTCCACATAAAAACTTTCCGAAAATATGCCCGCACTGCGAATGTAAATTGAGGAGGAATAAAATAAGGTTTTGAAGGCCTCGGAACACGGAATCGAGTTCTAAAACATACGATGACCATTTGGGTCATCACATTCTTCACCTCTAAAACAATAATTCATCCTCGAGCGGACTTAGAAAAGTACCTAAGCCGGTGAAAAGGTGGGGATATATGCTTCGCATATCGGACTCGGAGTCCCAGGTAGCTGCATCGACAAGCTGACCTCTCTACTGCATTCGAACCAAATGATAACTCTTCGGTCTCAACTGACAAACCTGCGGGTCTAAAATGGCTACCGGCTCCTCCTTGTAGGTCAAATTCTTGTCCAACTGGACAGTGCTGAAATCTAACACGTGGGACGGATCGCCGTGATACTTCTGAAGCATGGACATATGAAACAATGGATGTACCGCTGATAAACTTGGTGGCAACGCAAATCTGTAGGCCACCTCTACCACTGGCTCAAAGATCTCAAAAGGCCCGATATACTTAGGGCTTAACCTGCCCTTCTTTCCAAACCTCATTACGCCCTTCATGGGCGATACCCGAAGCAACACTCTCTCTCTCCGACCATGAATGCCATATCACGAACTTTACTGTCAACATAACTCTTCTGCTTGGACTAAGCTGTACGAAGTCTATACTGAATGATCTTGACCTTATCCAAGGCATCCTGTACCAAATCTATACCCAATAGCCGAGCCTCCCCCGACTCAAACCACCTAACCAGCGATCGACACCGTCTACCATATAATGCCTTATAGGGAGCCATCTAGATACTGGATTGATAACTGTTATTGTAGGCAAACTCCGCTAATGGCAAGAACTGATCCCAAGAACCTCCAAAGTCAATGACATAGGCGTAGAGCATATCCTCTAAGATCTGAATAGTACGCTCGAACTGTCCATCCGTTTGAGGATGAAATGTTGTGCTCAACTCGACCTGCATACCCAACTCACGCTGTACTGCCCTCCAGAAATGCGAGGTAAACTGCGTACCTTGATCATAAATGATAGACACGGGCACACCGTGAAGATGAACGTTCTTACAGATATAAATCTCTGCCAACCGCTCCGAAGAATAGGAAACTGCCACAGGAATAAAATATGCTGACTTGGTCAATCTATCCACAATAACCCAAACTGCATCGAACTTTTTCTGAGTCCGTGGGAGTCCAACAACGAAATCTATAGTAATACGCTCCCACTTCCACTCAGGAATCTCTATCTTCTGAAGCAAACCACCAGGTCTCTGATGCTCGTACTTTACTTGCTGACAATTTAGACACCAAGCTACATATGCAATAATATCTTTCTTCATCCTCCTCCACTAATAATGTTGCCGCAAGTCTTGATACATCTTGGCGGTGCCGGGATGAATAAAATACCGGGAACTATGGGCCTCCTCTTGAATCAACTCACGAAGTCCGTCCATAGTAGGAACACAAAACACGACCTTGCATCCTCAAAACTCCATCATCTCCAACCGTAACCTGCTTGGCATCACCATGCCGCACTGTGTCTCTAAGGACAAGCAAATGAGGGTCATCATACTGGCGCTCCCTAATACGCTCAAATAAGGAAGACCGAGCGACTATGCAAGCTAAAACACGACTGGGTTCAGAAACATCCAACCTCACGAACTGATTGGCTAAGGCCTGAACATCTAATGCAAGTGGTCTCTCACTAACTGGAATGTACGCAAGGCTACCCATACTAGCTGACTTCCTACTCAAAGAATCGACCACCACATTGGCCTTCCCAGAATGATACAAGATGGTGATATCATAGTCTTTCAATAGCTCCAACCACCTTCTCTGCCCAAATTGAGCTCCTTCTATTGAACAAATACTGCAAACTCTTATGATCCGTGAACACCTTACACGACACGCCATATAATAGTGCCTCCAACTCTTCAGCGTGTGAACACTGGCTACCAGCTCTAAGTCATGAACTGTATAATTCTTCTCGTGAACCTTTAGTTGCTGTGAAGCATATGCAATAACCTTGCCACCCTGCATCAATACCATACAAAGTCCAATATGAGATGCATCACAATATACTATATAGGGCCCTGAACCTGTGGGCAACACCAACACCGGCACCGTAGTCAAAGTTGTCTTGAGCTTCTGAAAGCTCGCCTCACACTTGTATAACCATATGAACACGACACACTTCTGAGTCAACCTGGTCAATGGGGCTGCTATAGATGAAAACCCCTCCACAAACCGACGGTAATAACCCGCCAAACCTAAGAAACTATGGATATCTGTGGCTGAAGTAGGTCTAGGACAATTCTGTACGGGCTCAATCTTCTTAGGATCCACCTGAATACCCTCTGCTGATACAACGTGACCCAAGAAAGAAGCTGAACTCAACCAAAACTTACATTTCGAAAACTTAGCATATAACTGGTTGTCTCTCAGAATCTGAAGTACGATCCGAAGATGCTGTTCATGCTCTTCTCGACTGCGGGGGTAGATCAAGATATCATCAATAAAAACAATTACAAAGGAATCTAGATAGGGCTTGAACACCCGGTTCATCAAATCCAAAAATGTTGTTGGGGCATTTGTCAGCCCAAATGACATTATTAGAAAAATCATAATGCTTATACCAAGTCCAAAAAGCTATCTTAGGGATATCAGATGCCCTAATTCTCAACTGATGGTAGCCAGACCTCAAAACGGTCTTTGAAAATACCTTAGCACCCTGAAGCTGATCAAATAAGTCATTAATTCTTGGCAATGGATACTTGTTCTTGATGGTGACTTTGTTTAACTGCCGATAGTCTATGCACATCCTCATCGATCCATCCTTCTTCTTTACAAACAACACTGGTGCATCCCACGACGAGACACTAGATCTAATAAAGTCTTTATCAAGTAAATCCTACAACTGCTCCTTCAACTCTTTCAACTCTAGCGGGGCCATGCGATATGACGGAATAGAAATGGGCTAAGTGCCCGGAACCAAACCAATACAGAAGTCAATATCCCTGTCGGGTGGCATCCCCGACAGGTCTATAGGAAATACCTCAGGAAACTCCCAAATAATTGGTATAGAGTCCATGCAAGGAACCTCCACACTAGAATCACAAACATAAGCCAAGTAAGCCAAACACCCTTTCTCGACCGTACGCCGAGCCTTCATATAAGAGATAACCCTACTGGTAGAATGACCAGGAGTCCCTCTCTACTCTAATTGAGGCAACCCTAGCAATGCTAAGGTCACGGTCTTGGCATGACAGTCCAATATAGCATGATAAGGTGACAACCAATCCATCCCCAAAATAACATCGAAATCAACCATGTTGAGAAGTAGGAGATCTACGCTAGTCTCAAGACCCCCAATAATAACCATACACGAACGGTAGACACGATCTACAATAATAGAATCCCCCACCAGTGTGGACACATACACGGGAGCACTCAAAGAATCACGAGGCACAACCAAATATAAAGCAAAGTAAGATGACACATAGGAGTATGTAGACCCCGGATCAAATAGAACTGAAGCATCTCTACTGCAAACTGAAACAGTACCTCTGATAATAACATCGGATGACTCAGCCTGAGGCCTGGCTGGGAAAGCATAACATCGGGGCTGGGCCCCACCACTCTAAACCATATCCCTAGGATGGCCTCTTGCTGGCTGGCCTCCACCTCAAGCGTTCTGGCCTCTACCTCTAACGGCCTGACCTCCACCTCTAGTGACCTGACCTCTACCTCTGGCTCCCTGATCCCTACCTCTAGCTGGCTGAGCAGGTGATACAATAACTAGTGCTAGAACCATGACATGAGAACCCTGATATTATGGCTGAACATATATTAATCTCGGACAGGTCCTCCGAGTATGGCCATACTTGCCACACTCGTAACATCCATCCTGATACTGTGGTTGTGAAAGTTAAGACTAACCCTAACGAGCCGTCTGACCACGATAGTAACTCTAAAGAGGAGGTGCTCCGACAGGAGCTGGTGGTACACTATAAGCTGGCTGCCCTGAAGGAGGTGCATAAGGACCACAACTCCTGGAAGCTCCATGGGATGTCTGAAATGCTGAATGAAATAGCTTGGGAGGATGGCCCCTACCAAAAGTACCTCGACCTCCAGATGAGGCCCCACTGAATCTACCGAAGTGACGCGGCCTCTTGTTAAACCCCTTATCACTCCCCTGAGATAGAACCATCTCAACTCGTCTGGCCACATTGGCTGCATCCTGGAAAGAAATCTCACTCCCTGTCTCCTTAGCCATATACAATTTGATAGACTGAGCGAGTCCTTCAATAAACTTCTTCACCCCCCTATCTCTCTCGGTAGGAAGTATAAGAAGAGCATGACATGCCAAATTAATAAATGGGTCTCGTACTAAGTAACAGACATACTACCCTATTGGAGACGCTCGAACTACCTGCGATAGTCCTCTCTCAGTGTAACAGTAAGGAACTTCTCGAGAAATAGCTAAGAGAATTGGTCCCAAGTCAAAGCAGGTGATCCAACTGGTCTAGTCAACACAAAATCATTCCACCATCTCTTGGCGAAACTAGACAGATGAAATGCAGCAAAGTCGACCCCATTGGTCTCTACTATACCCATATTTCGTAACACCTCATGACAACTGTCCAGATAGTCCTGGGGATCCTCTGAAGATGTAATGCCATAGTGAACTGGGAAAAGCTTGGTAAACCTATCCAATCTCTACAAAGCCTCAAAAGATATAGCCGACCCATCACTGGTCTGTACTGCAACACCCGGCAGAACTACCCCAACGGGGCGAGCTGCTGGAGTCTGAAACTGAGAGGCTATCTGCTCCAGAGTGTGAGTAGCAGGAGTCTGTGCTCGTTCCCCAGCCGGAGAGATAGCTGGTGCTATAGGGAATGTGCCGGTCTGAGAAACACTCTTTATAAGGCCCACTAGATGGACCAAAGCAATTTGAAGTATCGGGGTAGCGATGAACCCCTCTAGAACCTGAGCTGGCCCTGCTGGAATGGTCTGGGTTGGAGCCTCTTCATCAAACTCTACCTGAGGCTCCGCCGTTGGTGCTGCTGCTCGAGCTCTAGGTTGAGCCCTATACGGCCTCGGCCTCGACCTCTGCCCCTCGTAGGAGCTACCACTAGGGGTTCTGTTTGCTGCTCAGCTGAAGAAGCAGTACATATTCTCGCCATCTGCGAAGGAACAAGAGTAGAGAGTTCAATTATCATCGAGAAATCAAATCGCATGACAAAGAAGAATAGAAGTGAAATTGTTCCAAAACTCTGTAGCCTTTGGGGGATAAGCACAGACGTCTCTGTACTGATCCCTCAGACTCTACTAAGCTTGTCCGTGAATGGTGAGACCTAGGAAACCTAGTGCTTTGATACCAACTTGTCACAACCAAAAATTTCCACTATCGGGACCGTGGTGACGTCTAACATCGCACTCGCTAGGCAAGCCAACGTTAGAATTTTATTAACTTTTTCCCTTTACATTTTATAGGTTAAAAATTAACAAACTAAATCAAGTAGAAGTAAATGTGGAAGTACGTAAATAACATTTTGTCTATATACCATTAACAATACCATAGCTATTACTACTACCCAGAATTTGGTGTCACAATCCACGAACATATTATGAGTATCTACAAATATCAGTATGAAAGAGATTGCATCTGTTTTGGAAATAAAGAAAACAATAATATAGAGATGTAGACGGGGATGCCAACAGGACTACCTTGGGTCTCCTAGATGAAATGTCTGCAACCAACCTCTCGATTAGCCACTACCAGCTCCAAAATCTGCATAGAAAGTGCAGAATTTAGTATCAATACAACCGACCTCATGTACTGGTAAGTGCCTTGCCTAACCTCGACGAGGTAGTGACGAGGCTATAGCGGGGCAATTACAATAAAACCTGCATACAGTGCATAATAAAATAGAAAGAAGAACAGAACGAATAAAATAGTAACTTGCAAGGAAAGAATACAGAACTCTGGTATCTCATCAGTACCCAACTATAATCAATCCTTAAGTTAAAAGCAAAACTACAGAATAACTTTCAAAGTAGAAGAAAGATACATAAACGCATAAACTGATGCGCACGCATCCCGATCCCACCATATAATCAATAGCAATATGAATATTCACCCTTATTACTCCATATCAATCCACCCTTATTTCTCATATTGCGGCGTGCAACCCGATCACACTGTGCAATAGTAATTCACCCTTATTTCTCCTCAATATACCACCCTTATTATTCCTGTTGCGGCGTGTAACCCGATCCCACCATATATTAGCATTTTTACCCTTATTCCTCCTCAATATATCACCTTTATTACTCCTATTGTGGCTCGCAACCCGATACCATCATATCAGTACCAATCACACAATAAGAATTCACGAGTACATGTTTTATTTGAAACAAACAAATGAGAAAAAAAGTTACCAGTGCATTGTTATGAGGTTGGGTAGAGGTTTTGGAGTCTTCCTTGCCGAATGCGAGGGCATCTTTGGGTATGTGTCCCCGGGTTCGTTTTTCTCTGGTGATAGATACTTTTTTTCTCCTCTTCAAAAGTTCCTGGGGAGTATCGACGCCCCTCCAATATTGTGATAACATGTCGTGGCCCATTTGATTCGTTTTTCTTGGCCACCTTTCTTTCTCAGAAGCGAACATGAGCCCGATTACCCGACAATTCTCGGCGGTGACTTTCATTGGTCATATGACCGTGCGTATTAGGAAGTTGTGATTCCTCTAGGAAGGATCCGACTGAATAGGCCTGGGCCATTTGGCATCCCTGGTAGGAATTTCACAATTTAGATCAAAACCCTTCACAATATTTAAGCCTCAAACCAAAGGAAATAGAAAGCTATACAATTATAAAACTTCACTCAATTAATACTACACATTGAGCCAACCCAAAATGTACCATAAAACATCGATAAACTAGCTTAAACCAATAGTATGATACAATAAAACTACGGGATAGCTAATACCTTCAATAATGAAAAAAATGTCTACCAAGTAGCAATTTAAGATAGAAATACACATGTAGCATTTAGGACATGAAAACAATATATTAAGAACGGGGAAAGGAATAGGCAAAACAGATAATTTGGCGGCGCATAGGTACTCGTCACCTCACCTATACGCCACTCACATGGATTTTCACATAGCAAATTAAGTCGGGGATCCCTAATCCCTCGACTAAAACCCATTCACCCATTCAACCCCGAGCCCGAATATGTAATTAGTTCCGGAATCCGACCCCATATCGAGGTCTAAATCCCCAATTTATAAAACCCCCCAATTCTTCCAAAATCCCTAATTCTACCATGAAAGAACAAGATTTAGGACTATAAATATAATGGGTGATGATGGAAATTGAAGGAAATGAGTTAAAGAACACCAACCTATGATTTGGTGTTGAATTCCCTCTTCGAAAATCGCCCTAGGTGGAGTTCTAGTGAAAGAGATATGAAATTTTAAAGAAATCTCATGTTGGAGTCTGTTTTAAAATCACTGGACAAGCCTTCTTCGCATTCGCGAGAGACTTGTCACAATCGCGAAGCTGTGGCCCTATTGGCCTACGCGTTCGCGAGAAACCCTTTGCATTCGCGAAGGCATACTCTCCCTGGACTTCGTGTTCGTGAGCCAAGTGTCGCATTTGTGATGAGTTATTTTTCCTTCCCCTAGGTCCCATGCTTCGCGTTCGCGATAGCCTAGTTGCGTTCGCGGAGGGTAAGACCCCACTGCTCCGGGTTCGTGACCCAGTTTACGCATTGTAATGACCCGGCCAGTTGTTTTAAGAATTAACATCCCGATCCCCTATTAACTACATTCCCCGTGTTTTATTTCTGCTATTGTGAGTTGCCGAGAGGATTTATTTGGAGTTTCGGAGAGTTTTCGGACACTTAGTCCTTAAATGAGAGTTTAAGTCTTAGAATTTAGACCGTAGTCGGTGTAGTGTGAAGACGGCTTCAGAATGGAATTCTATTGGGTTTGTTAGCTCCGTTGGGTGATTTCAGGCTTAGGGGCGCGTTCGGATTGTATTTTGGAGGTCCATAGCTTATTTAGGCTTGAAATGCCGAAAGTTGAATTTTTGAAGTTTCCTATTCGATAGTGAAATTTTGATCTAAGGGTCGGAATGGGATTCTGGAAGTTGGAGTAGCTCTGTAGTGTTGAACATGACGTGTGTGCAAAATTTTAGGTCATTTGGATGAGGGTTGATAGACTTTCTGATCGAAAGCGTAATTTGAGAGTTTTGGAGTTCTTAAGCTTGAATCCATGGTTAATTCGATGTTTTGATGTTGTTTTAGGTGTTTTAAGGATTGGTATAAGTTTGGATAATGGTATATGACTTGTTCGTACTTTTGGTTGAGGTCCCGGGGGCCTCGAGATGATTCCGGATAGTTGACGGAAAGTTGAGAGTTAAAGTGTGCAGCTGAAGCTACTGGATTACTGTCATAACTGCACTTGCGGATTGGGGACCGTAGGTGCGGAGCCGCAGAAGCATGTGGGCAGCCGCAGATGCGGCCAGATGAGGGAAAGCCAGAAGTCGTAGGCACGGAATGTTGCTCGCACCTGCGAGACAATAGATGTGGTAAGTAGGTCGCAGGTGCGGAAGTCCGAGTTTTGATGAGTTATCATAGGTGCAGTTTATTTTTCGTAGAAGCGGGATCGCAGGTGCGGTCCCATGGCCGCAGAAGCGGATTTGCTGGGCAGAAATAAGACATTTCGAGGATTTGAAATCAAAAGTTAGAAAATCGATTTGGAGCTCGGGAGAGGGCGATTTTGGGAGGATTTTGAAGAGGAAATCAGTGGGTAACGATTCCTAACCCCTTTCTTGTTTTATTTCTATAATCTAATCTTAGTTTTGTCATTAAATTTCGGATTTGGGATGAAAATTGAGGAAAAGTTCTTAGGCCCAATTTTGGGTTTTGATCTAGATTTTGATGTTGGATTGGAATAATTTTGGTATAAATGAACTCGTGAGAGTATGAGGACTCTGAATTTTTAAATTTTACCCGATTCAGAGATGTGGGCCCGAGGAGTGTTTTGGTCATTTTTCCTAATTTCGCGTATTAGCTTAGAATTATTTAGTGGAATCAATTACTTGAAGTTGTATTTACATTATGAAATTGATTTGAATAGATTTGGGCCATTTGGAGTCGAGCACTCGTGGCAAAGGCGTGGTTTCGGGTTGATTTTGAGCCGATTCGAGGTAAGTAGCTTGCTTAACCTTGTGTGGGGGAAACTCCCCTTAGGATTTGGTATTGTTGATATTTGAAATGCCTTGTACATGAGGTGATGAGTGCGTACGTGTGCTAATTGTTGAAAATCCGTTTTATTAAGTAACTATAACTATGTTTTCTTTCCTATTTATACTACTTATAATTTAAGCCTACTATTAGCTTAGGGAAGCATGTCTAATTGATTTAATTATTTTGCTTGCTCAAACTGCTTTATTCGAATTATGTGCAACATGCTAGGTTAGAAATACTTGTTTTACCTTGTTATGAAATTTGGATTGAACTAAATATTCTTCGTGTTGTTGTTTTGTGTTTACTTTGGGACTACGAGATGGTATCCCGGTAGATCCCCCAGCATGTTTAATTTGGGAATACGGGACGGTATCCTGGTAGATCCCCCCTGCATGTTTACTTTGAGACTACGGATTTTTATTCTGGTAGATCCCCCTGCACATTTACATTGGAAGTAAGGGACTGCACCCGGTAGATTCTCCCTGTACTGAGTAATTACATTTGAGACTATGGATCGGATTTTCGGTAGATCTCGCGCATGATGAATTGGACTACGGGACCGCACCCGGGAGATCCACTGAAAATTTATATTCGGGGACTACAGGACGGTATCCTGGGAGATCCCCGGTTGTTATCTCTGTGTTGAACTGTATTCCTTTCAGTGATTACTTTGTCTCTGTTATAGTTGTTGTTGTTGTTCTCTCTATCCTGTGCTACTTCTTACTGTTGTACTTAATTATACTATCTTACTCTATACTATTATACCTTATATCTTATTTAACCTCAGTAGGGCCCTGACCTTCCTCGTCACTACCCGACTGAGGTTAGGCTTGGCACTTACTGAGTACCGCTGTGGTGTACTCATACCCTTTATGCGCATGTTTTTCATGTGCAGATTCAGGTACTTCCACTCAGTCTTATCATCCTTGAGGCGAGACGTTTTTTTTGTAGAGACTTCGAGGTATATTTGCCGCGTCCGCAGACCGAGGAGTCCCTTTTTATCTTTCTGTACTAGTATTGCCCTTCTGTATTTTCCTTTTGATATACACTTCTAGAGATAAAGCTTTTTCTGTATCTCTTAGCTTGTGATTCATGGGGTTCCGGATTTTGGAGGTGTTAGGTTGAGATTCTTGTACTGTTATATGCCAGGCGGTATCTTAAACACTATTTCGTTTTGTTATCTCGGTTTTAATTATTTTCTTTCCGAAATTGTTCTTTTTCCGCATTTATTAGGCTTACCTCGTCGTAAAGACTAGGTGCCGTCACGATAGTTCACGAAGGGCGAATTGGGGTCGTGACACGTGTTCGCGTAAAGGAAAAATTACCCCTGCCCAACTTAGCCTTCGCATTCGCGAGAGAAGCTTCGCGAACGCGAAGAAGGAAACCAACAAGTGTTATGTGCGACAAAAAATCAAATTTTTCGAAGTCTAAAATATCCCGAAACCTATCCAAAACTCACCCGAGCTCTCGGGGCTCCAACTCGAACATGCACACAAGTTTTAAAACATACGAACTTACACGCACGATCAAATCACCAAAATAACACCTAAAACTATGAATTTAGCACCAAATTGCATGAAATTTTCAAGAAAGTTTTAGAACTTCTATTTTCTCAACCGAAGGTCCGAATCACGTCAAATCAGTTTCATTTCTCACCAAATTTCACAGATAAGGTATAAATATCATAACAGACTTGTACCGAACTCCAAAACCAAAATACGGATCCGATACCAACAAGATCAAATATTAAACAAATTCTTAAAACCATTATAAATTTAGTCTTTCAATTTTAATAAAAAATTCTTATCTTGAGCTAGGGACCTCGGAATTCGATTCCGGTATATGCTCAGGTCCCATATTTTATTACGGACCCACTGGGACCGTCAAAATACGGATCCGGGTTCGTCTACTCAAAACGTTGACCGAAGTCAATTAAAATTACTTTTTAGTTTTTCCACATAGCTTTCCGGAAATACGTTAGGACTGCACATGCAAATCGAGGAGGGATAAAATGAGGTTTTAAAGACCTTGGAACATAAAATCGAGTTCTAAAACATAGATCTTTTGAATCATCAAAATTAAGATTAAGACATTTGAATATACAATCAACGAAAATCAATGATTTTACCTTCTGAGTGAGATCTCTAAGCAATCTTCTTTTCTCATGCTTCGTGTATATTTGATATGAAATATATTAATTTAATTCTTATAAAAGTACGAAATCCCACACTAAAATGTTGACCGAATTTGTTATCTTTCGTAGGTGAATTCTATGTTGAATAAAATAAATTACTATAATTTATTATGATTTCCTTTTCTGATCATTTGACCCTTTTAATTAATTAATTATTAAGGAACCTCGCCACTTTCTTGTATGGCGAAGTCAGGAAAGCAATAACCTTTTAATAAATACAAACTTCATTATTTTCTACGGCAACATAATAGAAACAATAAATCGCTCTTCATAGTTTACAAGTTCTTACTCCAATTGCCCAAGTTTGCATTAGAAATGAGCATAAAAACTAGAAAAACTCTATTAATTAATAGAATATTAGATAAATTAATATTTTATTTAAATTTTTATAAAGCACTATAGTTCATAGGTTAGTAACTATAGTTTGCCTTATTATCATTTGTAGCTATTGTTCAATTGTTACTAACATGTACCACTTGTATTCAAACGCGCAATGAATATAACATGTGTCAACTGTATTTGTTCGCGAAACGAATATAGCCTGTATCAACTGTTCGCGCAATTTTATTCATTTGCGCAACGAATACAACATGTATCAACTGCAACCAAGGCGAAATACAAGGGTATATACAAAAGATACAACTTGTATCGACTGTATATATGAGTGTATTCAAAGGATACAATATGTATTGACTGTATTCAATTGTGGAACTAATACAACAAAGAAAAATATAGCCACGTATGGTAAATTTACTGAAAGTATAGCTACAAATGATAAATACAATACAAAAATTGATTTGTCGCGTAATTTTTTCTATAATGAAAGCCATACATGTTTAGACTCCGCATATTATGGCCCAACACTGCGTTGGTTTGGGCCTCCGTATATTGTCCATCCAGCGTATACCCAAGTCCCAAAAGAAGAATTAATACAAATAGCCATCTACCAAATCATTTAAATTAAAAATAGCCGGTGGTGAATGTATAATAATATACATAATATATATATATATATATATATATATATATATATATATAATTAATGTATAAATTATAAATATAGTTATAAAAAGTAAATAATGAATATGAACGGCTATTTGTGTAAAGATCCCGACTAAATTAGGATACAAGGTCTACAAAACCAAAGTGTTGGCAAAAGGTCGTTGCTGATCATTAGTCTATAGTAGAATTCAAAATCTAATAACATGCTAATGATAAGGTGGTCCAATGTTTGCCACGTGTCAAATCCTCCATCACACATGCCTGGACGAGCTCTCATCCAATTCTTCTTCTTCCACCTTAGAAATTTGGAGAACATACATACATAGGAAAATTAAAAGTCAAAAACAGAAAAAATAAAATAAAATTAGTGCGAACTTAGGGAGTTTTTGTGTCACACATGTGATTTTAACTTATAATTTAAGGGAACGTTTTTTTTTCAAGTTTACTGCAACATTATAAACTTTCCTCATATATTACGTGGATTTACCAATTTTTATATATAAAGATTTATTTTAAATTTTTTAATATTCGCACTATATAAATTTTCGAAGAGAGAATTCGATTGAATCCCCTTAAAACCATGTAGTGATGTCCTACTTCTTGCCTAAAAATATTTTTTAAAAAGAAGAAAAAAATAAAGACAAGGGAAGGGATAAGCCACTTGTGGAGAACTCGTGCCACAAAACACATTCTTCACAATCTTCACTCACATACCAAAATTTCAATCCAAACAAGATATATTATACTAACATTGTTTTTCTCCTTGCCCCTTTATTCATTCCAAGAGTTATTATACTACTAGAAAATAAGAAATAATTCCAATGGCTTCTTTGAACTTGTTTTCCCCACCAATTCCAATTACCCAAAGAAGAGTATTAGTATATACTAAAGCTACATCAGCAAAAAGCTCAGGTGGAAGCAGTGAGGAGAAGTCAATTCTAGACTTTGTACTTGGGGCAATAACAAAAGAAGATCAATTATTAGAAACTGATCCAATCTTGAAAAAAGTTGAAGGTAAGAGTACTGGCACCACTACTATCAGCAGCAAGAAATCAGTTTCTTCACCTCCTAAGAAGAATTCCGATGGCGGTTTCGGAGGGTTTGGCGGCCTCTTCGCGAAGAAAGAATCATAGAGACGGATTTAGAATTTTAAGTCAGTGAGTTAATGTAAAGTGTTATAGAGCACTTGTTAATATTATACTATGCAATTTTTTGATTTTGTATGTATGTATATGTGTCCTTCCCTTGTAATTTGATCTTCAATTCTATATTTCACTTGATATGAATTTCATGTGTTGTATAAACAGTTGATAACTTTTGGTTCGATTTGAATTGATTCTTGCTTAGAAAAAAATTAAATCAATCAAATCGATTTTCTATATAGTCAAACTAAGCCAAGTAATAAAAAAAGGATTTTTTTATTTTTGTTTCTGTTGGCTTTGCAAGTTTCTTTTTCGAGTTTTCAATTTTTTCAATTTGTGTATCGCTGTTTTCCTGAACAGTAATTAAAGTAAACAATTTGGTGCGTAAAAATAATGCAAAAGTGGCCTTTTCACGAAGAAAGAATATTTTATGAGAGACGAATTTAGAATTTTAAGTTAGTTGGTGCAAAATGTTACAACAGAATTACTAACATTTGGCCATGACATGTATTTGATCTATCCCTTTGGCTTTTTAGTTTTATATTGAATTCCACATTTTACTTTATATGAATTCATTTTATCTGTCGTGCTGATGAATTTAGTGACAGAATCCATTGATGCTATGTCTAGGTCATTGAGCTAGTTGAACTTTGTTCTAGTAGTTTTGCAAACGTGGAATCAGTTCTTAAAATCAAGTTTTAATTTTTAACAACACAATCAAATCCAACTGTTTTATTTTTGTAAAGCAACTAATAACATGTCTTGCCTAGATTAATAAAATGTTTACACTAAACTTTGCTATATGCATGTTGTCAAAAAGATATACAATTTCTTTCCAATAAAAATAAAAATCATTCATTCTATTTACTACTTATAAAAAGGAAAAAATCTTTTTTATTTGACAAATTGTTATAATATTTCCAAAGATTTCAAAAAGTCTTGGCACTTGAGAGGGAAAAAAGAAAGAAGAATTAACCTAAATAATTTCTACTCTATCGCTTAAACTAAATATAGTTGCGATGTATAATATATGTACAGCTCATATACAACATATGTGTAATCGTGTATAACCAGTATCTAATCTATGTATACCGGTTAGGAAAAATAAATAATGAATTTAATGGCTATTTTTGTAAGGACCCCAAAACAAAAGATGGTAAAAAGAGTATGGACTAACCCTGAACTGGTCTTGTTGGGAGCCCAAGAGCATAGGGCCCATCAAGCTTTTAAAGAAGGAGGTAAATGATTCCATGGTCAAGCTTCTTTTTAGCCAAAAGTTTTTTTTTTTTTTTTTTTTTTTTTTTTTTTTTAGTTAAGGTATTTGGCCAAATTCTTAGAAAGAAAACAAAATACTTTTGAGTAGAAACAAAAATAGTTTTGAGAAAAAATAGCTTCTTCTCAAAAGCATTATTTTGAAAAACACTTTTGAGAAAAATATACTCCTTAGAAGTACTTTTTAAAAGCTTGGCGAAACACTAATATTTGCTCAAAAGTAGTTTTAACTTAATTAGTCAAATGCTAACTACTTCTCACCAAAAACGTTTCTTTGAAAAATACTTTTAAGAAAAGTATTTTTTAAAGTAAGCTAATTTTAAAAGTTTGACCAAATATACTAATTAGCTATTTAATTGTCAAATTTACTGATTTATTTATTAAATATTAAGTTACAACTCGCTTTCTTTTAGTCTGAAATAAGTCTCTCTCTTTTTACTTTTTTTTTTAGTTTAATCATCTAGTATTAAAAACTCAACTAATTAACCCAGATTTTCATCAAGGAAGTAAAACTTTTCTTACCAAGAAGTTTTTTTATTTTCAGAGCTCGAATGCGAGATTTATGGTTAAAGTCGAGGGATCCCAACTGACGCTATAACCATTGGTGGTAGTTTGAAATTGGTGGAGGCTTCTTCACCGAGGCATACGATTGATTTTTATAAAAAGAAAAAGTTTATACAAGAAATTTCACATAGAGCCACAAAGGCGGACCTATTCTCTGAGAAACGGGGTTGTCGGACCTCGTTATTTCGGTAAAAATTCTAAATATATAAGTATGTGTGTGTGTATATATTAAAAATAGTCATATATATTGCATGAAACCCTTAAGATCAAAAGTCTGATTGAGATACTGGTTGAGCACAGTTCATTCGCATATCCCGCCACCTATAAATTTCAGGTCCACTTGTTTGATTCGTAGCTTGAAACAAAGCTACTGGTCTAAAGATGAAACCAAAATGTCGCACGCTATTTAGCCATGCCTAAATAGTATACCCGCTCATTAATCATGTCATATGAAATAAAACAGAAGGAAAACAACAAAAAGCTTTCTATTTACCATCGAAGTAGACAAAATTATGCTAGTCATATGCCACTCATTACTCTAAAGTCTAAAGTCACAAGTTCCCTAAAACCGTTCTTTATACGGACCCATTCTAAAGTAGAGAGGCGATAACCGGTGGCAGATGCAGAAATTTTTATAAACGATATTGATATTTGAATAAGTTAATAAATAAATTATTATAACAACAAGCATTATTATTTTTTATATTTGTATCAAATATTTTTATTTTTCTTATGATTGACAGATACATATTTATGAAATTTTTTGGCGAAGCGATGTCGCATTACTTCGCTTGAGCCTAGTTAACGCCAAATTTTGATAAATTTTAAGTAGATCTGCATGAATAAATCAAATATTATACGTTTACTCGTAGCTTGGATCAAAGCTACTAGCCCAAGGATGAGACAAAAATATAGGACTATTTAGCCACGTGTAAAGTAAAGAGAGGTAGAAATGACACGAGGTAGTCATTATACAAGATCTCTTGCAAGGATAGCCTCTCAAAAGCTTTTGCCGTCAAGATGTGCTCCCAAGAAAAATAAATTAGAAAAATTATTCAAATAAAATAAAAAGGTCTGTCAATCTAATTGTTTAACCTCAAAAGTGGATAACAATTAAATTTATAAGTGATTTTAAGAATATGCGGATTAATTCAATACAAATGAAGTACTAATGAACGAAAATAAGAACTTTGAACTACAGAGAAAATGAAAGTATATTGCCTCGATGTGCATGTTACAATGCCCCCTAATGAATAATCAGACTCCCCTTTATATAGTAGGGGAATTTTATCCTAAGTTCAATTCTATAAAAGGTAAAATCTTCCGTTTTACCAATCATTAATTTTCTGCCGTTACGAGCTGAGATTTACGTCGTGACATCCGGTTGGGCACGGATATCACGGCCCTTTGTTAGTCATGCTCGATTGTGTGATAACATTCTCCAAAGTTTAGGGATTCGAATTGGACCTGGGAGCGTGGCCCCGATTCGTCCGAGGGCAGGTGTTTTGCCCGTACCGTGATTCGAGGGGCTCCTTGCCTCGATTCTGGTTCCTCACAATCACATCTCTGCTCCGTTTACTTCATCGATAATCGAGGTATCCGAATGCTCGGTTTTACCCGTATACAGATAGTCCCCTCGTTTCTCGGAGAGTAAGTTTACGGAAACGGTGAGAAACGACATATGCACTTCGATTCCTTCTCCAATACGCCATGACAGAAACGACAGAGAATCTGAAATGTCCCATCAACTATGTCATTATGACTTCAAACACGCATCGGTCATCAGCTAGTTGTCCCTGAACGCGAAACGACGCGATCCTTCTATAAATACTTCTTTCCTTCATTCATTTTTCACATATCGATTTTTCAGGATAGTACTGCTCTTCTTCATACTCCAATATTTTTACCTCCGTTCTTCAAGATTTCTCAATATGTTACATGTTATTACTTGCACTTGACCTTCCATCTTTCAACCTTTCTTCATATTTTTCAAGCTTTTTCCAGATAACAATGGCCAAAACTTCCAAATCTGTTCCCCAAAAAGTCGCTTCTTCTTCTCAACCGACCACCGAAATCGATGAAACCACTTTCGATGTGGTCATCCTCGAGAGGTCCGCTGCTGATGTGCCTACTGATGAACCGGTTGCCGAACCTCCCTTAAACATATTGTTCCTGGGGTTGTTCGGTCGCCGATGACTTTAAGGTTGAGAAGCCCTTGTAAGTGTAGGGTCGGCGTGAGGAGGCATCAAGATATATTTGCTGAATCACCGAAGATGTCCTCCCCGAAGTCCGAAAGGACTGCAATTGAGCAGGCAAGGATATAGTGGTCCCTAATCCGAAGGAGGCCATTACTACCTGTAAGCACGTGATTTTTGCCCTATATGAGAATTACTCCCAAAAATTCCAAAAATAAAACATTTTTTTGTTTGTTTGCAATTGTTGTGAATTTTGTGTTATTTTTCTTGTATTGTTTGCATTTGTCTGTGCATGTTTATTTACTAAATTAATAAAAAATACAAAAATATGTCGCATTTGTATTTAGGATTTAAGTTTGCAATTATGAGTAATTAAGTTTTCGATTGTCCTTTAATTGGAAAAAAACTCCCTTTTACGTCCCTTAGCGGGGGGCGTGGCGGAAAAAGGAGGTTTGACACTACCCACGTTGAGGGATACCTAAGTGTTTACACTTATCCCTTCACAATGGGCCTGGTGGACCCGAACATTCTGAACTTCTGTAAGAGGTATAAAGTATGCCTCGGTCAAATCCACCCGTCGCTATAGAGGATCATAATCCTCCTTTGATACTTTGTGAATAAAATTGACTCATGTCAGCTCACCATCAATCATCTACTCCGCCTGTATAGTCCCCAAATTTTCCAAGGAATGATAAAGCTCGTACGCCGGGCTAGCAAAGCCTCATTCTCAAGCATCGATGAGGACTGGGATCGGGGCTGGCAGGGATGCTTTTTTCGGGTGAGGACCGCAGACTTTTGATTCCTGCCGAGTTTAGGCCATTCCCCTAGAAGTGGAATACATCACGTAAGCACAACTTTCCTTTAAATGTCGATTTTACGTTTATCTCCTTTCTCCTCACCAGTATTTGTGGTGGTGCAGCTGTTGCTCGAGTCTCAAATGCTGTCCCTCGGCTCAAGTAGTGGATCGAGGGAATTTGCTCACAGATGCCTTATTCCGAGCATTCATGGCGCAAACTCTCTAAGGGCTATTGGGAGGCCCGTTCTCACGGTAAGATCTCTTTCTCGAATAAGTAACATTAGGCTCCCCTTTTAGCATCACGTTCTCATTTCCTTTATTTTCTTTTCGTAGGCTTGCCTAAGACCATTGAGCTTAGGCCTCCAGTAGGGGACAAGGACCTCTCCATTGATCCCTCCGCTTCGAGGCAACTCGGGGTTGTAGTAGGAGAGAAGAAGAAGAAAAGGAAGGCTCCGAGATCCTCGAGCTTGGAGAAGAAGAAAACAAAGAGAAGGTTAGCCCGAAAGCCAAAGGAGAGCTCCAGCTCTCGAGCACCCGACTCAGACTCGCTCTTCTATCTCAGGGATGAGCTCTAGAAGGATGATCGTTTTGCGGCCCGTGAACCGACCTCCCCCAAAGAGCTGGTAGTAGCTAAAGCGGAAACAACGGAGGTCGATCCTCCTCAAGTTCGGGAGGCCGGTATAGAGATGAGGGCCTAGGCCTCTCACGATGTCGGCTCCACTTCACCCAGTGTCATATAGATTTCAAGGTTGCCTTTATTCATAGACTCCATGTTTGACAAATCCCGGACAGTGAAGGAGCGATCCAACGAAGGGGCCTACGGTACAGGCGATCCCCTTCGTTATTTTTATGAAGGTGTGGACTCGACCGCTCTAGAAGACTTCTTCGGGTTGGGTGAATTGGAAGTGCTGAGAAAATATCTGTCTTCGAAGGCCGGCGAGCAGAACTCGAGCCCAAAATTAATCAACTAGTTTCCTGCCCCAAGTACGGATCCCAGCCGTAAGAGGTCTATAATCATCTCCATCCCAGAGGATGCTCGGGTTCTTTCTACTCCCGTAGGAGTAGTGCGCTACCTCTGATGCCTGGTAACCGAAGACGACCAGGTGAAAATGAATGAGGTGGGCATGCCGTGCCTATTCAACAAAACGCAGCAGGCGCTGAATTGGGAAAGGCATTTTTATGCTCTTTCATCTTCTGACTTAGTTCCTGATATTTCTCACGTCTTCTTCCTTTTATCTTTTTGTAGGCCTCTATACTCCACCATGAGAGCTTTCTTCGATATTGGGCTGAGGTTAACCAGCTCGATGCCGAGGCCAGGGAGCTTGCTGAGAAAAGAGATATGTATAAGCTTCTCAGTGAGCAACACGAAGGGGCCGTCAAGAATATCCAGACCGAGTTAGATGCGGCTCAAAAAGAGCATGCCAACTTGTTGGGACATGTAAAGATTTTCGAGGTTAGCGATGATGAATTAGCCACGACAAATAACAACCAAACCTCGCAGGTCCAGCAGAAGATTGACCGAATCGACCAACTCCAGGCTGAAATGAACAAGCTCCAGGCCATGGCCGATGTTTGGAAGAGAAAAATGGACCGACTGGCTTCAAAAAAGGAGACAGCCCAGGAGCAGCTGGCATCGGCAGAGGTCCAACTCCGAGTGGCAAAAGAGAAAGCCGAATCACGGGCTAGACAAATCGAGGACCTCCAAGCTCAACTGGGCTCGGCCGCTGCTGAATGAGATGCCCTTGGCAAGGAGCTCGAAATAACGAGGTCTGAATCGGAAACAACCTAGGCTGATGCTGAAGAGATGGTGGCCCAGTACAGGGCCAATGTCGACGCAGATGAGGCCCACCTGAAAGTCACCGTTGAGTACGTGAAGTGGTTGTCTTGGAGGGAGACCCTCGAGGAAATCCATGCCTGAGGTTTCGACCTGTCGTCCGAGATCAAAGAGACAAAAAGGCTCGAGGTTAAGGCCAAGAAGTTGGCTGAACCCGAGGGTGAAGAAGGCTCAGAGGGCTCCGATGAACTCGAAGATGGAGACGACCCCAACGGCTCTGATGATGAGGTGGGTTTTGGTGAAGATCAGGCGTAGGTTCCTTAGGAAGTTTTCTTTGATTTTTCACTTTGTACATTTATTTTGTTGAGGCCATTTTCGTTAGCCTTTGTAAAGACATTTTTGGAATATATATAACGCTTTTGCCCTTTTGGCAATTTTTGAGTCTATTACTTTTGGCATCCTCTTTATAACTGCAAAGATTTCAAATGCCTTAGCATGGAATAAAATGTAGTAATAAGTTATTTTTCGGAGGTTCGAACAAGACTTGTTCTCGATGTAAATTTTGTTTGAAACTTGTGGCTCGGTATGACCGAAAGCTTTCCCCAAAGTGCTTTAGATGTTTTAGACTATAATTTTGCCGAGGGTAACCTCTGAACTGATTTGGAAGGCCTTATGTCTTGATTACGGGCTTCAGACATCTCGGAACCATTTTTAGAGTGCTAGTAGCCTTTTAAGTTCAAGCACTGCCTAATAGGCTTTGTGCCTCCGGGCTCGATAGCCCGAGCCGTCCGAGCTTATCTTGGACGACAGCCCCCGAATGGGGGTAGCCGTAGCCGTTTAAGTTTAGGCACTGCCTAATAAGCTTTTTGTGCTTCCGAGCCTCGATAGGCTAAGCCATCCAAGTTTGTCTTGGACGATAGTCCCCGAGTTGGGGTGATCTATTGGATCCGGATAGAGGCAGACCTTGGGCACGATATCCTTAAGGAACAAAATGTAATAGTCTTAAGAGACAAAATATGTATCTACAAGGTAGAAACTTTCTTTCTTTCCTATGCATAATATACAAGATTGTAAGTGTGTAAAGCTTTGTGTTGTGGCTTAGGTGGTTTATGCGGGCATGGTTCATTTGACCGCTTGGCCCTTACAATAAATCCTATCCATCGAGCCTAGACTGTTCAAGCACAAAGTTTTCTTTCTTGCTAAAAATCATTACTAAAATATTACCCGAGGGTGATGACCCCCAATATTCGAGGTCGATCGTCGAGAGGGCTTGGATACTGTTGATGTGACCATCGACTCCGGTTCATAACCGGTCTTCGATTCTAAATTAGCACGATCCACTGTTACCTCATTAAAAACCTTGCCGAAAAACCCATTTGGGGCAAAACCGGTTCAAGGGAAAAAAAGTGCAAAGCGTGCTTTCAGGCCTAATAACTGCGTCGTCCTTTGGCTATTCTCTGCAAGTGTTAGTCCAATTCATAATGTATATAAAAAGAATGAATGGGGTCGTACCTTAGCAATAGTATCATTTTAAGTGGGTAACGTTCTAGTTGTTCGGTAGCTGCTCACCGTTCCCTACTTCGAGTTTGTATAAACCTTTACCAGTAATCTCGATAATCTAATGTGGACCTTCCCAATTCGGTCCCAACTTCACTTCGTTCGGGTTCGAGTGTTCACTGTCACCTTTCTTAACACCAAGTCCTCGAAACTGAAGTGTCGGAGGTTTGCTTTCCGGTTATAATACCTTTCGATCCATTGCTTCTGGGCGGCCAACTGTACGAGGGCGGCCTCGTGCCTTTCATCCAACAGTTCCAGGCTTGTGATCATGGCATCACTATTTGACTTTTCAGTCGCATTTCAGAACTTGAAACTCGATTCTCCCACCTTGAGTGGTATTAGTGCTTCAGAATCGTAGACCAACAAAAATGGTGTAGCCCCATTACTAGACTTTGAGGTCGTATGGTATGCCTATAGGACTTGGGCAAAATTTCCTTCCATTTTCCTTTGGTATCGGTCAACCTTTTCTTAAGGTTTTGGAGTATGGTTTTGTTTGTAGACTCCGCTTGCCCATTCCCATTAGGGTGATAGGGTGTTGATAAGGTCCTTTTGATCTTCGAAAAATTTTCTTACCTTGTTGCCAATGAACTGCTTCCCGTTGTCATATACGATCTCGGCCGATATTCCGAACCGACATATTATGTGGTCCCAGAAAAATCAATAACATCTTTTTCCCTGACCTTTTCGAATGCCTGAGCTTTAACCCATTTAGAAAAATAGTCAGTCATAAATAGTATAAATTGAGCATTACCTAGTGCCCATGGCAAGGGACCGATGATGTCCATTCCCCATTTCATGAATGGCCAAGGTGACAAGACCGAATGTAGCAACTCCCTAGGCTGATGGATCATTGGCGTATGCCTATGACAGCTGTTGCATTTTTGCATGAACTCCTTTGCATCTTTCTCCATGTCGATCCAGTAATAGTCAGCCCTGATTATCGTACGAACCAATAATTCTACCCCCGAATGGTTCGTGCAGGTGCCTTCGTGGACCTCCTTCATAACATATTCGGTGTCTCCCGGTCCTAGACATATCGCGAGTGGGTCATCGAATGTTCTTCTGAACAGGGTATTATCTTCGGATATGCTAAACCTGTCCGCCTTCATGCGTAGAGCCCTCGACTCTTTAGGATCTGAGGGCAACTTCCCGGTCTTTAGGTAATCTATATACTTGTTTCTCCAGTCCCTGGTTAAGCTTGTCAAGTTTATTTAGGCATGTACTTTTCCGACTATCGACTTCATAAGTTGTACGACCGTCCCCGAGCTGAATTTGTCGTCATCATCCGACGACCCCAAGTCAGCCAAAGCATGGGCTTCACTATTTTGATCATGGGAGACGTGTTGTAGGGTCCATTCCTTGAATCGATGCAGCGTTACTTGTAGTTTATCCAAGTATCTTTGTATTCGTTCCTCCTTTACTTTGAATGTCCCATTGACTTGATTCACCACAAGGAGGGAATCACGTTTAGCTTCGATCACTCCAGCCCCCAGGCTTTTAGCCAATTCGAGACCTATAATATGGTCTCATAATCGGCCTCATTGTTAGTCAATTTTACAGTTCTAATAGATTTCCTAACTACGTTACCCGAGGACGACTTCAATATGATGCCGAGTCCGTACCCCCTTATGTTTGATGCACCATCTATAAATAAGTTCCAGATCCCCGAGGAGGTCCTCGAGGTTAACAACAACTCTTTTTTCGACCTCATGTATTAAGGCTGGCATGAAGTCATCCACGAAGTCTGCTAAAATATGAGACTTGATGGCGGTTCGATGTCGATATTCAATATCGTACCCACTGATTTCCACAACCCATTTGGCCAATCACCCCGAGAGCTTGGGTTTGTGCATTATATTCCTCAATTGGTAAGTAGTTATGACACATATGGGATGGAACTGAAAATATGGCCTTAACTTCTTGGAGGTACTTAGCAAAGCGAGCGCCAATTCTTCCAGGTGTGGATACCTTGTTTCGGCCTCGCCTAGAGTCCTGTTAACATAATATATAGGAAATTGCATACCTTCTTCTTCATGGACTAAGAATCCACTTACTGCTATCTCAGATACCGCCAAGTACAGGTATATCTGCTCGTCTGCCGTCGGAGTTTAAAGCAAAGGTGGACTCAAAAGGTACCATTTCAGCTCTTCCAAAGCTTGTTGGCAATCCGGGGTCCATGAGAAGTTATTCTTATTCTTCAATAACGAGAAGAATTGATGGCTCTTGTCGGAGGACCTTGAAATGAACTGACCCAGGGTGGCTATGCGCCCGATTAGCCTTTAAACGACCTTGACATTGTCTACCACGGTGATAATTTCTATGGCCTTGATCTTGTCGGGATTGATCTCGATTCCCTATTTGGATGCCATGAATCCAAGGAACTTTTCGGACCCAACTCCGAATGTGCATTTCTCCGGATTTAGTTTCATATTGTATTTTTTTAGTATGCTGAATGTTTCTTGTAGATGTTTCAAATGGTCCTCTACTCGCAAGGACATATCTAATATGTCATCAATGTAAACCTCCATTGATTTCCCTATTTGTTCTTCGAACATCCGACTTACTAAGCGCTGGTAAATGGAACCAATATTTTTTAGTCCGAATGGAATTACGTTATAACAATAGGTGCCATATTTAGTGATGAAGGAAGTCTTTTCTTGGTCGCCTGGGTCTATCCGGATCTGGTGGTACCCGGAGTAGGCATCGAGAAAGCTGAGTATCTTGTGTCCGGCCGTCGCATCGATCATGCGATCGATATTAGGCAAAGGAAAAGAGTCTTTCTGGGCATGCCTTGTTTAAGTCTTTATAATCTACATACATTCTCAATTTATTCCCCCTTTTAGGCACTACCACTATGTTTGCTAACCAATCCGGGTACTTAAATTCCCGAATGGAGCCTATTTTAAGAAGTTTGGATACCTCGTCTTTGATGAATACATGCTTGACTTTGGATTGAGGCCTCCTCTTTTGTTTAACCGGGTGAAACATCAGATCCAAGCTCATCTTGTGAGTAGTTATTTCTGATGGAATCCATGTCTTGTCAAGATAGGACCAGGTGAAGCAATCTATGTTAGCTATAAAGAATTTAATGAGTTTTTTCCTGAGCCCGGGCATTAGTCACGTGCCCAGGTATACCTTTCGATCGGGCAGGTGCTCGATCAACCTGACTTGCTCCAGCTCCTCAAGCATTGACTTGGTGGCGACAGAATCATCAGGGGCTGTGAAAGACCTAGGGACTTCGTAGTCGTCATCCTCGCCTGTCTCCTGCTTTTCTAGTTTGGTCGGGGCCGGCATTGGTGATGGCTATTTGGTTTCTCCCCTGGTGACAGAACTCAGGTTCTTTGATGCCAAGATTGCAGATATCGAGACCACCTCATCGACTAAGAACATTTCTTTTGCGGTCGTTTTCTCCCCGTAAACTATTTTGATCCCTCTCGGTGTAGGAAATTTCAACACCTGATGTAGCGTCAAGAGTACTACCCTCATGTTGTGAATCCATGGCCTCTGAAATAAAGCATTGTATCTCATATCTCCTTCAATCATGTAGAACTTTGTTTCCTGAATGATTCCGATGATATTTACCGGTAGGATTATCTCCCCTTAAGTGGTCTCGCATGCCATATTGAATCTGTTTAAGACTCGGACCGCAGACACTATTTGGTCTTACAGACCTAGCTGTTCCACGACCCTCGATCTGATGATATTGGACGAGCTACTTGGATCGATTAACACACACTTAACTCGAGATTTATTTATGAGTACAGATATTACCAGTGTATCATTGTGTGGTTGCGCGATGCCTTCAGCGTCCACATCATTGAAAGATACGGTTACCTCCGGTACATTATCTCGAGTCTATTTTTCCATTGTAATGGATACTTTGGTACGTTTTAACATTGGCCCTTGGGGACATCAACTCCACCAATGATCATGTTAATGACGTGCTAAGGTTCCTCTTGCTCAATCTGTTTGTTAGCTTCCCTATTCCTGAAGTGATTTTTGGCTCGATCACTCAGAAATTCTTGGAGGTGCCCGTTGTTGAATAACCGGGCTACTTCTTCTCCTAGTTATTGGCAGTCTTCGGTCCTGTGGCCGTGAGTGCTATGATATTTACACATTAGATTGGGGTCCCTTTGGGCAGGATCAAACTGCAATGGTCGAGGTTAGTATATTTAATGCGTCAGATTACTGATACGATGCCGACAACATCGATGTTAAAGTTGTACTCCGATAACCTTGGTGCTTCCTTAGATCCGATGGGTCTGTCAAAACCATTTTTGCTCATGACTCCCCGACTATTATGACCTCGATCACTCCTTCTTTCACTCCTTACAGGGTTTCATCTAGACCCACTACTCCTTCGATCTCTATTATACGGTTGATATCGATCTATGTTCGATCTTAGTTCGTGATCGACGACTCTTTTGGATATGTCACTAGTCCTGACGGGGTAAACGGACTCGGAAGGGGCCTTGAGCTAATCGTTTTCAACCTTGAATTTTGATTGGTAACTATTATGGACGTCATCCCAAGTTACCGCCGTGTATTCTATTAAATTTTGCTGCAACTGATGTGAAGCCAATGAGCTTTGGGGATTGAGTTCTTGGGTGAATGCCTGAATGACAAAATTATTTGTGATAAGACACAGATCCATCCGTTCCATCTGAAACCTCGACACAAATTCCCATAGCATATCGTTATCTTTTTGCTTTTCCTTGAAAAGATCTGACTTCCTGGTCTCGATCTTGATGGCCCCGGCATGTGCATATGAAGGCATCTGCAAGCATAGTAAATGAGTCAATAGAATTAAGGGGTAAGATGTGATACCATATCATATCTCAATTTGACAAGGTCTCTCCAAATTTTTTCAGCAGAACGGATTCAATTTCATCATCCTCCAAGTCGTTCCCCTTGATGGCACACGTGTAGGAGGTCACATGTTCATTTGGATCATTCGTTCCATTATACTTCAGGATTTCAGGCATACGGAACTTCTTAGGGATTGGCTTAGGAGCTGCGCTCGGAGAGAAAGGCTTTTGGATAAACTTCTTGGAATCTAGGCCTTTTAGTATCAGTGGTGCTCCTGGGATTTGATCGACCCTGGAGTTATAGATCTCCAACTTTTTGTCGTTACCTTCGATTTTCTTTTCTCTCGATTCTACCCGTTTTGTCAATTCCTCGAGCATCTTTATTATCTCCGGGTTGGTCTCAAATTCAGGTTCACTCGTCCTTTCTGTGATTGGTTCATTTCTGCGAGTGTTTTTCCGGGATGGTTCGAGCTCGATTTGCTTGGGGTGCAATTTTTGATCTGCGACTGGGACCCTATTGGGGTCAGCAGGGTGAACCTCGTTGCTGGTTATTATATTGTTGTTCTCACCGTGGTGGCCAGATTCAACATCAATGTTTTGGTACGTAGATTGAGAGTTTGACATCTTTAAGTTTTTGTAAAATTAAGATCATAAAGAACAATAGTAAATCAGAGTGTGTTGTGGAAATTTGTATCAAATAGCCACTAATATCCTTAGCCTCACGGTGGGTACCAAATTGTTTACCCTAAAAAACAGATAACAATCAAATTTATAAGTGGTTTTAAGGATATGCAAATTAATTCAATACAAATGATAAATCACATTAGATTAGAAAGATAAAGGACGTAATAAAGTGTCAAACCAATTGTGGGGGGTGGGGGTAAATCCGGACTCAGTAACAACCTTAATGAAATGCCTGTCTTCGATCCCGGACTCACAAGAACGAAGCAATGATGAACAAAAATTAGAACTTTGAATAACAAAAAAATGAAAATATATTGCCTTGATGTGCGTGTTACAATTCCCCCAATGAATAATCAGACTCCCCTTTATATAGTAGGGGAGTTTTACCATAAGTACAATTCAATATATAGTAAAATCTTCCGTTTTACCAATCACTGATCTTCTGCCGGTACGAGCTGAGATTCATGTCGTGACATCCGGTTGTGCACGAATATCACGACCCTTTGTTAGTCGTATTCGATTGTCTGATAATGTTCTGCAAAGTTTAGGGATTCGAAATGGACCTGGGGGCGTGGCCCTAATTCGTCCGAGGGTAGGTGTTTTGCTCGGATCTTTATTCGAGGGGCTCTTTGCCTCAATTCCTGTTCGTCACAGTCACTTCTCTGCTCCGTTTACTTCATCGATAACCGAGGCGTCCGAAGGGCTCGATTTTACTCGTATACACTAATCTATACACCATACATATACACGTGAAAATGTACTTCTTTGCTTCTTCGGCCTTTTAGTATATTCTATACTTTGGTTTTTCAATTGATTACCATATATCGTTTTGATTATAAAGATATTGCTCATTTTGCTATTGTTGGATGGCCACATTTGGATGCCTAGAAGATTTGAGAAAACTAAAGATAGAGAAGAAGAAGAAAGTAAGAAAGCACGAAGGAGAGAAAAGGAGAAGACGTAAGCGGAAGACTTATGTTTGAACTCTAAAAACTCAATTTTTTCATGTGCTTTACTTATTTATGGTACATTTAAAGATTTGAAGAATTAACGTAAATAGTCATACATCCAATCGATTACACTAAAAATAGCATGTATATATATATATATATATATATAATTTTGGTTAATATGTGTATAATTGCGTACAATCAGTATATAATGTATATATTCTAGAAAAAGTAAATAGTGAATTCGACTGGCTATTTGTATAAAAATTAAGGCGAAATACATAAACATCCCCTTTAAGTTGTACTCAAAAATCAGACTGACACCTCAAGTGACTCCTTTACCATTTTGACACCTTTTATCGACTAAAGTGCAACTCATGGACACCCCAGTCTAACACATTACGAGCGTGAAATACAAATGCACCGCCACATAAAATGAACAAATTATGAAATGCCACATGTATTTTAAAAAAGAAAAAAAAAACAGAAAAGTAGAAAATGCTTTCCCAAACCTTTCCCTTTCCTTGTTGAACCCATGACCACCATTTCATCTGCAAAATATTTGGCAATGAAGAAAATGAGATTGAACCTTGAAGGTTCTGATAACCAAAAATAAGAATAGTGGATTTTATAAGAATCCAAAGTTAAGTTCATTCATCATCTTTTTCCTTCTTCCAAGTTCCAAATACCTACACCTCCCTCCATATCCATTTTTGACAATTCCAATCGGAAAAAGGTAGTAAGTGACAAATCTGGAGCGGCAGTGAAGGATGACGGTCGTCACTATTTTTTGGACTAGTCAATGGCGAAGGTCTTTTCGGTGGGTATATTTATTTCTCTGCTTCTGGCATCTTGCCGGTCTTGGGCTAGTGGTGATATTAGTTTGAAGAAGTTGCAGAAAAAGAAGAGGGAGTGGGGTCACCAACTGGCCGACTTGTGGGATTTCCGAACGGCGGCGGCGATTGACCAGAGAAAAGGGTAGAAAGAGAATGGGGGTGGCTGCCATGGCTTTGTTTTAGTGATGTTTTTCATCTATGGTCCGACAATGTTTGCCAATTTTTTGCCGTACGAGACCTTGCATTGGCTTGCTTTGATTTTTTTTGCTTGCTTTGATTTTTTTTTTTCATATATGGTGAAAATTTTAAAGAAGGGGAAGTAAAGGGGAAGTAAAGATGAAGGTAAGTGGGTCCACAAAAAATAAGGCTAGTTATTTTAAAAAAAATTGAGGGGTTAAGGCGGTCAAATGTGAATTAAACAGCACACGCTTCGCCATGTCAGCATGAGGGGTTACGAGTTGCACTTTAGTCGAGAAAAGGTGTCAAAATGTTAAAGGGGTCAGTTGAAGTGTCTGTCTGATATTTGGGGACAATTTAAAGGGGCTATTTATTTATTTCGCAAAAAATTAACCTAGATAACCGTCCATACAACTGCTTGTAATGACCTGACCGGGTACTAGCAATAATTTTCGTGTTTCGAGACATCTTATAACTTCATTTGATATTTTTTGTTTTGCGTGTGTTGTTCGTGTCGTTTTTCGAAAAGTTTTTATGTAAGATTTTGAAGAAAATAATTTTTTTACTTAAAAGAGGCTAGAGTTGACCACAGTTAACATTTTTAGCAAACGACCTCGGATAAGTGTTTTGACGATTTCGATAGGCTGATATGATATTTTTGCTCTTGTGCATATATTTGGCTGGGGTCTTGGGGGTGAGCTAAGCACATTTCGGCCATTATTTGAAATATTGGAAAAATTGGTTTTAAACTTGAAAATCTTGAGTTTTGAAGATCAGTTCTTGTTGTTATTTTGGTGATCTAAGTGTGCGAGCAAGTTTGTAGGGTGTTATTATACTTGTGTGCATGTTTTGTTTTGATACCGAGGGACTCAGATGAGTTTTGGAAGTATTCTGAAAGAGTTTGGAATTGTTGCTGCAACACCGATTGCTGGTGTTTTTTTGCAGATCCTGCATTTGCGAGATATGGATCAATTTGCGAGCTCGCTTTTGTGGTCAATAGACCGCATTTTCAATACTAGGCTAGTGGGCAGGAACTTTGCATTTGCGAAGAATAATTCGCATATGAAGACTCTGTGTTTTTCGCTTTTGCAACCTTTGAGTCGCTTTTGCAACTAGGAGCTAGGGGTTGGCAGCTTGGCAAATGTGAAGCTTAGCTCGCATTTGCGATTGAGTGAGGGTTCACATTTGCGAGAATTTCATCCCATTTGCGATCAATGTGTAGCAATTGCGGGCATCGCATTTGAGAACTAGAGTTCGCAATTGTGACGTGTGGAACTCTGTAAAAGAGGGGAAACTTAGGATTTAACTCATTTTACATTATCTCTCGACCTAAAATACTCTAGAGGCGAATTTCAAAGAATGTTTTCTTCCAAAATTCATTGGTAAGCATCTTTAACTAGTTTTCAATCAATTTTAATTACTTTTTCATGAATTTTAATATCAAATCTATATATTTCAAAAGTAGAAATTGGGGGTTTTGGGTAGAATTTAGGAATTTTAAAAAATAAAAATTTAAACCTAAAATTGTGGTCGAATTTAAAAAGAAATTGCATATCCAGGCCCGAGATGAATAGGTAATCGAGTTTTGATCCGAATCTCGGGTTTTGACCAAGCGGGCCTAGGGTTGACTTTTGAGAGTTTGGCCAAGATTGAACTTTTATTGATTGGAGATGTTTCCTCTAACATTATTTGACTTCGTTAGATGATAATTGACTAGGTTCAGATTGTTTTGAGGATTATTTCTATGGAAAACGATATTGGATTGTGAAAATAGTTCCGAAATGAGGTAAGTGTTTTGTCTAGATTTGTTAAGGAAAATTTTCTACTAAATGATATTGTTTTCTACATGAAAGGGTGATGCATATACCAGGTGACGAGCGTATATGCATGTGCCAGAGTTTTCATGCATAAGAGGGGGAAATTTTATGTTTTCTTTGTGCTTTGATGAACCTGGTGATTCTTTGACTTATGATTTATTTAACTCTATGACTAATAAACTCAATTAACTGTGTTAGAATAATCATGTTAGAACATATGACACCTTATAAAGGATTTAATGTGTTATTTTCGGACTGCTTACATGCTTAATTGACTGTAGTATCACAAAACACCCATTTATACCCGTTGTTGTCTTGCTACCTGAATTTTTTATCCGTAATATGCGTAAGGATTGGGGCCTTAGGTCTATGTTTGGCACGAGGGTTATTTTCGTGCGGTTGGTACGATGTTGGCACGATGAGTATTTTCGTGCAGTTTGAAATGAGATTAGTTTATTGATTATTACCGTTCGAAAGGAAAGGAAACTGAATTTCTGTTATGATTACTCATTCCTTAAGTACTTACATGTCATTTACTTTAGCTTCCATTAATGTTTGTTGTTCTGTATGATATTTTTCGTTGAAGTTCCTTATGTAGTTACCTCTGTAATTTTTCTTTGCCTTGTCACAGTTATAACTATGCCTTTGCCTTGTCTGTTACTATTACACCTAGATTTTTGCTTGATTTATTTCAACTACATGTTCTCTTCGAATTCATGTCATTACTTGTTATTAGCCCATACCTGTTACATGCCTCTAATTGTCGCGTGATTTACTTATTAGATGCCTTAACCTACGATATGTCTTCACTCACTACATGCCTTCACTTACTACATGTCTTCACTTACCATATGCTTTCACTTGTTAAATGCCTTCACTTGCTACACGCTTCTACGTGCTACGTGATTTCATTTATATTGAATACCTTCATTTGATCCATGTTCTTACTTGAAAATATCTTTTCTCATTTCATGTTCTTCTTCCCCCTGCTTAGCCGGATTGAGTGACTTTTAGATTGGTTGCGTGTTTATGCTTTGTGGAAGTCTTGCCTTTATATGTGGGAGACTAGCTCTGTGGTACTGTGTTGCTCATCTTATTTTGTTGATTTTGTATTCCTAGTTGATTTTCGTGTGTTAGTTTTATTTTGATATTACGGTGAAAATTTTCGATGCTCGATTATTGTAAAATAGTTACATATTGACACGACCCAAATCTACCATGTCGTGATGGCGCCTAACGTGGAACTAGGCAATCCGACTCTTTTACCAAAACAACCCGATAATCCAAAATGAAGATGTCTTTAAGCTATTAATTAATAAACCATTATAATATAAGTCTGAATAACAAAGTGCGAAAAGAAAAGCCCGACATCGGGGTGTCACAAGTCATAAGGATCTACTAAAAACTGTTTGAAAATGCTAAGACTAAAACAGTTTGAAAATCAACTAATAATATCTATAGGAAGATAGGAGGGAGAGGAGCAAGGCTGCGATCGCCATGCGGCTACCTTGCCAACTCCAAAATATCCGCGAGGGAAGTAAATCAATGCTTGCTATCTGATCGCAGCCTACTCCACACTACTAAAAAGTAGAAAGAGAGGGTCGCAATAGCTTTTACCAAATTTGTGGGTCGAGATCGATTTCCACAGAGAGCTAGGAATGGAGTCGAGTATCTATTTAGGTTGGAATTTTGTATTTGTTCCAAATATCACTTCTAATCATTTTTGGGTTTTCTTTATATTCTACTATTGTCAAACTACAAATTACAATTGCTACTAGATTAACTACGAGTAAATTGCTACAAGTTGTATCTAATAGTTTAAAAGGCACTAGGGTAGTGGCATCCTCCTAGGTGGCCAATTGACGGGTAATTGAACCTAAGGCACGATTGACATGATTGGGGAATATGCTATAACCGTTGCACAATTTTACCCACTCTCACACCTCTCGGTAGAGAGAGTGATTTTGCCCAATTGACTTTCTCAAGACCAATAGGGTAGGCAAATTTGCTTAAGCAACTGGGGTTCAAGTCGGGTATTACTCTCTCAAGGTTTAACCCTTTAATTGGGACTATCAATTCTCTTGAGTCCATCCTAATTCCTTGTTGGGTCAATTTCAGAGATTTAGGCTCTCTTTCTCAAGAAGAACCCAAGTCAACTTAGCACAAACTAGTGTTTGCAACCACTAATTCATAGATTAAACCATGAAATTGACCCAAATAATAAACACCCATAGTCAATCTAACCTTAAATCACAACACCCATCAATTACCCACACTAGGGTTGAGCCACAACCCTAGCTAATGGGTCTAGCTACTCATGCTTGAAGAGAAAAACAAAGAAATAGATGAAGATAAAGACATATTAATTAATTGCTAAGGTAAATACAAAGATTCAATTATAAAAACTAAGTAAAAATGCCCAAAATGGCTAATAGAGCGTAGCTAACGTCTAATAATATTTGATTCCCTAAAAATGGAAAAAGGTTCTATTTATACGAAGCTGGAAAAACTGGACAAAATTACTCCGACGGGGTTAGTGCGAACCGCACAAAATGGTGTACGACCGCACTAGGCTCTTGAATTTGCAATCTTGACTCTTTGAACCCAGGCTCCGTGGACCACACAAAATGGACTGTGGCCGCAGAGGCTTCTAGCACGGTCCGCATAAACTCGACCGCGGACTGCACAGGCTTGAACCTCTGAACTTGGCATCTCTCTGAACCTTGTCTCTGCGGACTACACAGAATGGGAGTGCGGACGCAGAGGTCCACCGCGGACCGCACAAAGTGTAGTGCGGCCGCATTTCTTCAAAGCCTAAAATGCTGAGTCTCTGAACCTCTCTAGTGCGGGCCGCACTAGGCCTGTTTTTCCTGAGTTTGTCTTGTCTTTGGTACTTGTGCATGTTTCACTCCTTTTGAGCTGATCTTTGATATCTTGTCACTTTGTTGATCAAACCTGCAATCAAGCACAACTTATGAGCCTTTTGGGACTATTTTGTATGAATTTATAATCAAAGCACAAGCAAGAAGGAACATAAAATGCGTCAAAATCCCTAGTTATCAACTCCCCCAAACTTAAGCTTTTGCTTGTCCTCAAGTAAACAAAATAAGACCCACCCTTTAAAGGAAAATCCAAGAAATTTTTAGCTGTCCTAAAGCAACCTCAACTATCATCAATTGGGACTAAAAATTGCCCTCAATACAAATGAATCATTAACAACATTTAACCTTTGAAAAACCATGAATCAAGTGCGACACAAGAGCATCAAGAGTTGACTCAACACATCAAAGAACTCTCTCAATTACTTTGGTCATTGTGGAACCCAAACTCACACATCCTCAACTCTCCCTAAGCAAACCTCACCATTTTAGAATATTGGCACACAAACCGAGGTTAATGGAAATTCGCTCATCTCTCTCAAGAAAAAGTCACAAGTTCGGCTCTAAGTACCATATGTTTGCCCCTTATGTGAGTATCCACTAATGTAAGCTTCATTCAACTCAAGATCATATAGGGCTTTTGTGGAGTCATTGTGAAGGTTTTTGGTTCAGGGTAGGAAATGTTTTGATCTAAGTGGGTTCCATCTTCCCTTAAGCACTTCTTTTGATTCATTTGGCAAATATTCTCTTGACTCTTTGAGTCATTTCACTTCTTTTCTAAGGGGTTAAAAAGACACATTGTCACTCTTTCTTATGATGTTCAAACCTTTTCTCCTTTTTCAACTTTTCCACACCTTTCATTCTTTGCTTTTCTTGAATTCTTCTTTATTCCTTTTTATATTGATCATTCTTTTTGTCTTTTGCTTTTCTTTCTTTTTCATTGCCTTTACAACTTTTTACCACTTTATTGCCATCCTCGTCTCTCCCCCTAAACTTATACTTTTGCTATGTGCTAAAAGAAAGATCGGGTGCGAAGAGAGAGTATCTTTTAGAACAGGTATAGGCTTGTATCATGGTTCTTGAAAGATGAAAGTTTAAGGCTCAAAAGGGTTAACTAGGGATCATATCATTGGTAGGCTATGAATTTGTTCAAATTATCATTTGGATCAAGGAGAGCCTATAATCATGCCTCAAGTTAAAATTCACTTATGATTTCGCCTCAACAAACATTCAGGGCAAGTTCTAGACCAATGGCTCGGGACTTGGACTTGCAATTCAATGACTCACCACACAAGCTAAGGAATTGCTAAAGACATAGAGTCGGGGGCCCACAATGACCTTAGATATGATTTGAGCACACAATGGTCCCGAAAAACTACTTGATGATTATCGGTCAACACAAGAGTCTCAAGGTAACGACTTTCACCATCCTAAACACAACAATTTATCTTTGACCATGGGATCAAAGACAAATGTGTTATGCCCAAGTGAAGCTTTGTTTGAGGTACCCTTAACTACAAACTACTAAAACAAAAAGAAAAACGGACTCAAACCCTTAAGAAGGTTGTCACGCCATCCATCATTGGGAAGAGCCACCCGGTTCACACAACACTCCACCTTTGGAAAAAACCGTGGCATTAAGAAAATCAAAGGTTTATTGAAAACGTCCAAAACAAAACAAAAAGCTACGAACATAAATAAGAAGCTAAAAACGAAAAATTTTGCGGAAAATAGAATGAATATATACAAGAGGGGATTTGAATATACAATGAATGGGATGAATATATACAATGTGATATAACTTTATATACAGACCCAAAGAAAGATAAAAAGTGCGATAAAAGTAACTAAATATCAAATTATATACAGACTAAATGTAAAAAATCAAGAAAGCATAAAAAATATCAATATATACAGTCATCCAAAAAAAAATGTAGGGCTCGAAAAACAAAATAAAAAGCTACGAACATAAATAAGAAGCTAAAAACGAAAATTTTTGCGGAAAATAGAATGAATATATACAAGAGGGGATTTGAATATACAACGAATGGGATGAATATATACAATGTGATATAACTTTATATACAGACCCAAAGAAAAATAAAAAGTGCGATAAAAGTAACTAAATATCAAATTATATACAGACCAAATGTGAAAAATCAAGAAAGCATAAAATTAAATATCAATATATATAGTCATCCAAAAAAATGCAGGGCTCACCCCCTCAAATGAAAGCTGGCATTGTCCCCAATGCCAACTAGTCTAAATAAGCACAAAAAATATAGAGAAAAAGGATATAGAAGACTCCCTAAGCCGTGTCTGTCTGCATAGGATCATGGGTGGTCCCTGAGTCCTCTGTGTGCTCGGGAACCTCAGACTGGTTCCCGATGGTCTGCTCTACTGCTACTGGGACCGGGACATGGACCTCGACAGGCTGTGGAACTGGTACATCCGGTGGCTGACTGGAGGAAGTTTTCGGTGGGTCCGCCAACTGGATGATGGCATCATCTGCTCTAGGAATCTTCCTCCTCAACGGAGGCCTCTGGGTCTGCTCCGACTGTGGATGAGCTGCTGGGACTGGATCATCAAGCAACAAGTCCAAAGGCAGCTGGTCTGCCTTTAGTCTATCAACATCTGCCCGTAGCTCCTTCACGGACTCCTTGGAGGCCCGTGTCTTCCTAAGCTTTTTGTGCTCCCGAGTAATCTCCTTGAGAGCCTTGCTGTGTGAATCAACTGCCTTGGCCAATGCATCCTGAGTGGTGAGGATTTTCTTCTGGTTCTCAAGTATCTCCTTTAAAGCATCCTCTATTGATTGGGGGACCTGGGCTGGCTGAGGTGCCGACTGAGCCTCTACAGTAATAGTCAATGTGGACAACTTGGATGAGGCAGTCTGCATCCAGTTGTTTATACTCAGCAGGGCCTGGCTCAGTCAGTGGGCAGTAATGGGATGGGCCCGGGTAGATGGGATCTCCGGGCCTGCTGATGTGGAAGGTCTAGGGGGTAAGTCAGCAGAAGTGGAGGTAGGCTCAGCAGGGACCTCTACCACAACTGGCTCTTCAGACTGGCCAGTTGGGGAAGAAGCAGGGGCTTTGTAGTTCTTGTCCTTGAGGTTGTCATTCCCCTTCAATCTATACCAGGAAAATGGGGCTGTCGCCTTGACCTTGATGTCATATGGCCTCTAGATCTGTGAAGTACTCAGTGAGGAAGCTGGGGAAAGGGTAGTTCCGGTCATGCTCTGCTCCCACAATGATGATAACTCTGGACATCACATTCCCCACGTTGATGGGGTACCCCACCATAATGGAAGCAACCAAAATTGCCCGGTGGAGAGGAAGGGTCTGGTCATGAGTGGTCGGATCCAACCGGCTGCAAACAAAGGTCTCCCAACCCCTTGCCTCAAAGTTTAGGGTCCTCCGCAATATTCTGACCCCAAGTGTCAACCAATCAAGAACGGTACCTGGGATTGCCAGGTACTGAGCTAACCATGGATGGACCTCCTCGCCCATCTCCATTTTTGCCATATATAGAGTCTCATCCTCCTCATCGAAGCCCAGATATTCATTAATTGACTTCCCATCGAGCAAAACTTTTAAATTACGAACTTTGGTCACTTTGGAGCCCTTTTTTATGTGGGCTACATTATAATAAAACTCTTTAACTAAATGCTCGTTGGCGTCCACACAGTTATCTAAGAAATGCTCCCTATCTACTCTAGTTCTGAACTTTCTCTACACATCAATGAAACTCCGCTTCGGTATCAACTTTCTCACTGGCCACCACTCCCGAAATTTGTGGTATGCCACCTCGCTCACGAACTTATCCTCATAGACATCAGGTTTTCTTGTTTTGGCAATACCTCCCAACTGAGGCTCACTACCTCCAGCTGCCTCCTCATCTCCCTGTACCTCCTCCTCACCTCTGCCTGCACCCTCCCCGAATAATGAAGTTGTGGGGGAGGTGGAGTATTCACCACTGCCGGCTGCTGAGCCCTCAGATGACTCAGTAGAAACATGCCCTGGTGCTTGGTCAGTGGGTGATGAGGGAGGGGTGTCTCTATGTCTGGCCCTCTCCGGATACGGGATGTATTCTAGGACTGAGTTTGAAGAGATCTCCCGAGAGGGCTCGTACTCACTCCCCGACATGTCAACGGCTATGTCAGCCGCTTTTATGGCCTTCCTCATGTTCTTGATGTTTTGCCTAGCTTGGGGAGTGAGTTTGACCATTTTCTGTTTTCCACCCTAGAAAGATTCACCTCTGCCGGGTTGTTTTGATCCCTTGCCTCTTTGTTTTACCATTGTCTGCAAACATCATTCAATGTATTTGTTAGTATCAATCAAGGCAGTTCAAGTTATTGCACCAGAACAAATTGCAGAATAGAATCAAAGTGTTGCAGACAATCCTCAAAGGTTGCCCAGTGCGGACCACACAAAATGGAGTGCAACCACACAGGGCCCAATGCAACCAGTACAAAATGGTAGTACGGTCCGTATAGGGTTGGGGTTCAGAATACCCACCCTCTGAATCTTGACAGTGCGGCTCGCACAAAATGGTACTTCGGCCGCATTGGCCCAGTGTGAACCGCACAAAATGTAGTGCAGCCGCACTGCCCAAGGGTTATCTTTCAGAAGTTCATCAGTGCGGTCCACACAAAGTGGTACTGCGGATCGCACTGGGGCACCCTGGACTGCACAAAAATGACCGCGGTCCGCATAGGGTGCCCAGAAGTGGCACTAAGTTAGAGTTTGAGATTTTGCTTTTAAGGTCAAATTTCCACCTAATTAGAGGCCCTAATCGATTACCTAGTCCGTTAAACTACTAAGTTTACAGGAATCAACATTTAAACTAATCTAACCTAGAAATCGAACTAATTACGGGAGGAAGAAGAACAAAAGTTAAGAAAAATGGAATTTAAACAAAATTACAAAATTAAACAAAGAAGAAATGAGTGTAATGTTACCAGATTATGAAATGAAGTGAAGTTAAACAGTGACAATCAAACAATTACGATCAAAGAAGAAGAGGAACAGTATTTAGAGTCTCTGAGGTTCAATTTTTCGAAAAGGGTAAAAGGAGGACCTTAGGGTCTATTTATAGAAAAACCCTTGGGTCCCATTCTCACCTACCAGTGCGGACCGCACAAAATGGACCGTGGTCCGCACTGAGCTGTTATGATCAAACTTGCCCAATTATCCCATTGCGGTCCGCACAAAACAAACCGCAGCCGCAGTGGTCCACTACGGACCGCACAAAGTGTAGTGCGGCCGTAGTGGCCAACTTCAGAGAGGTATCACTTTGGCCTTCACCAGTGTGGACCGCACAAAGTGTAGTGCAGCCGCACTGGCAACTTCAAAGACTAAACAATTTCTTCATTATGTCTTGCACTGCATCAACACAATCCCTACAACATCTCGCAACCAGTTAGCCCAAAAATCAATCCTGTACTACAAAGAAAATCAAAGAAAATAACAAGAAGAAAAACATATGGGTTTCCTCCCAATAAGCGCCTGATTTAACATCACAGCACGATGCAGGTTACCATCACATCATTTGAAGTGAAGAAGTGCCACCACGCGGCTGTCATCAATTTTCCCAAGATAATGCTTGACCCGGTGCCCGTTAACTCTGAAGACTCACCATTTTTATTTTTCAAATCAAGAGCACCAAAAGGGGTCACAAACACAACTTCAAACGGTCCACTCCATTTGGATTTGAGCTTTCCCGAAAACAGACGTAACCGGGAGTTGAACAAGAGAACCAAATCACCTACGTTGGGCTCCTTTCCACGAGCATATTTGTCATGAAGGTACTTCATCTTGTCCTTATAAAAGGATGAACTAGAGTAGGCATGGAGTCTAAATTCATCGAGTTCATTGAGCTGCTCTACGCGGAGATTGGATGCAACATCCCATTCAAGATTCAACTTCCTCAAAGCCCACATGGACTTGTGCTATAACTCAACCGAAAGATGGCATGCTTTCCCAAACACCAACCAATACGGAGACATCCCAATCAGAGTTTTGTAAGCCGTCCGATAAGCCCATAGAGCGTCATCCAACTTCTTCGACCAATCGGTCCTATGTGCATTGACCATCTTTGACAATGTGCTTTTGATTCTCGGTTGGAGACTTACACTTGACCACTTGCTTGAGGGTGATAGGGGGTAGAAACTTTGTGATTGACACCGTACTTAAAAAGCAACGTGTCGAAAGCTTTATTGCCAAAATGAGATCCCCCATCACTAATAATCGCACGGGGAGTGCCAAACCTTGTGAAAATGCTCTTCTTAAAAAATACAACAACACTCTGAGCTTCATTGTTAGGCAAAGCCACGGCTTCAACCGGAGACATAGTCAACTGCCAAGAGAATGTAAGTATTCCCACAAGAGCTAACAAATGGACCCATAAAATCGATGTCCCAAACATCAAAGATATCCACTTCAAGAATGGTATTGAGAGGCATCTCATCCCTTTTTGAAATTCCACCCGCTCTTTGGCAATCATCACACCTCTTTACAAAATCACCCTCATCTTTGAACAAGGTTGGCCAATAGAATCCACAACTAAGAACTTTCGAGGCGGTCGTCACCCCACCGTGATGGCCACTATAGGGTGAAGAATGGCAAGCCTCTAAGATACTCAATTGTTCTTCCTCCAGGACACATCTACAAATCACACCATCCGTACAAATCTTGAACAAGTATGGCTCATCCCAATAGAAATCCAAACTATCCCGCTTGAGCTTCTTCCTTTGGTTAGAAGAGAACTCACACGAGATTACTTTAGTCACAAGGTAATTGGAAACATCGGCAAACCATGGCATATCATTCATTGACACCGTAAGGAGTTGTTCGTCGGGAAATTAATCATTGATCTCAAGGCCATCGCAAGGCCTCCCCTCCGCCACTTGGTTCTCACTACCTTTCCGGTCTATAATTTCTAGATCAAACTCTTGAAGTAGTAACACCCATCGCATCAATCTTGCCTTGGAGTCTTTATTTGTCATCAAGTACCTAAGAGCGGCATGATCAGTTTGCACTATGACCTTGGCCCTTATAAGATACGGCCAAAACTTTTCCATTGCAAATACTATAGCCAACAACTTTTTTTCGGTAACCGTGTAGTTCCTTTGAGCCTCATTCATTGTCTTGCTTGCGTAGTACACCGGATGAAACATCTTGTTAACCTTTTGACCCAAGACAGCCCCAACCGCAAAGTCACTTGCATCACATATGAGCTCAAAAGGCAAGCTCCAATTTGGTGCGGTAATGATTGGGGTAGTGGTCAACTTAAGCTTGAGAAGCTCAAATGCTTGCATACATCCCTCATCGAACACAAACTTTGCATCCTTTTCTAGTAGCTTGCACAAGGGGTTTACCACCTTTGAAAAATCTTTTATAAACCTTCGGTAGAACCCCACGTGCCCAAGAAAACTCCTCACTCCCTTGACGGAAATGGGGGGCGGGGAAGCCTTGAAATTATCTCTATCTTGGCTTTGTCAACTTCAATTCCATGCTTTGAAATTTTGTGACTGATATTAGGCTAGATTTATGTTATTTGACGATTGTTTTTCCCCAGCTTGATTATGTTTCAATTCTCTAATATAGTTAAATGATGAAAAATGAGCTCTAATCTGTGTTGCAGGAATGAGGAGCTTGTATGAGGCCTTAAAGCTGTGATTGGAGCTACATTGAAGCAAGAAAGACCCCTAAGAGCTGAGTAAGCGAGAAGACGAGAAAAAGAATCGACCAAATGAAGGACTGGACTAGCGCGCCCACTAGCACGTCTACTAGCGTGACCGCGCTAGCCTAGATAGTCGAGGCAGAATGGTAGGCTACTAGCGCGGCCATTAGTGCGCCCACGTGCACGGCCATTAGCGCGCCCACGTGCGCGGCCGCACTAGCCCAGTTCCGGAAAATAATTCTAAGGGGTAAATTTGGAAGTCTGGGGGAAAATTCACTTAACCTATAGAAGGTCAAGCTCGCCTAAAGGGGGGTGTGCAGCTTTTGATAGCTGAGAGCAAGAAAAGGAAAGGCAAGAGGCAAGGAGGAGTATTCTACATCAAGTTCTTCTCTTCTTCCTTTTGTTTTTATGATTTGTAATGAATTTGATTATTGTGATGAACATCATTGTTATGAGTAGCTAACTCTTCTAATCTAAGGTTTTGGGTGAACCCGTTGTGGATGAACTTGTTGTTATATTAATATAGTTTTGAGTTGGTTGTTAATCTCTATTTGTTCAACTACGTTTTGATTTTGGTTAGTTGAAAGGATCCTCAATTAGCCATTCCTATTTATTATGCATCTTCTTGAGAGAGAGTGCATATTTAAGTAATTGTTTGAATAACATCACTCCCGGAGTATAGGCGAGAGTCATAACCGAGGGTTTAGAGGTTGGAGTAGAGATAACGATACCTCGGGTGCGATCTAAGTGAGCTGTAATGCGAATCTAGCTAGCGTAGCTTGAGAGAGTGCGTCTAGTAAATTATCATAATTATTTGAGAGAGAGTTATGATAGCTGGAGAGTTCATGATCGATAGAGGCAACTAAATCGAAGCTATAAGAAACATACAACTAAGGAATTCAACAACGGGGGAAACCATTACCTTAGACCTTTATTCCAATTGTCTACAACTGCGTGTTAGTTAATCTTCGTTTATTAATTCTGTTAGCTGTAGTAGTGACCATAACACCACTTGTTATTCACAAAGTTTGATAAGGTTGACTAATGAGAATTTAGTACTTTAAAGGCTTCTCTTGATACGTTAATTCCTTGTGGGATTCGACATGGGGCATAATACCTCGGATTATATTTGCAACGCCTGCTTAGTCTTTTAATAGACATAATTGAGCGTGATCAAATTTTGGTGCCGTTGCCGGGGAATTAACGGTATTATCAATTACGATTGAAAGAAGTACAAAAATTCTTAATGTAGTTAGTTTTCTCTATACCCAATTTTTATATTGAAATTTTTAACGTTTGTCGACTTGGCTACACAGGTGCATGTCGAGAACTGGTGAAGTATTTGAAGCATTATCAGATCTCGAGAAAGTTTTCAAGGCCTTGAACTGGGCCAACCGGAAAAACAAACAACAACAAACAACTGACCCATTGGAAACAGCAATGGGAGATCACGAAGAACACCCAGCTGTACCAATAGCTCCAATGGCACCTGTTGTGCCCGAGGCGACTCTCTATGACTGGGCACAACCCCTAGCTGAAAATCTGGCCACCTTAATTTTAGTCCCGCAGATACAAGCTGAATCATTCCAAATCACGAATAATATGCTGCATTTGTTGCAAAACAAGGGACTATTTTCGGGGTCACAAGTCGAATATCCTCAACAGCACTTGAAAATTTTTCTATCAATCTGCAAAACCCAAAGGCAGCCCAATGTAACTTCGGAAGCAATCAAATTGCTATTATTCCCATTTTTAGTGATAGGAGCTGCCCAGACATGGTTAAACTCACTCCCCATAAATTTCATAACAACTTGGGAGGAGTTAGTCAGGCAATTCGTGAACAAGTTCCACCCCCAACAAAACCGCGCAACAAATTGATGACATTTTGAGTTTTAAACAGAGACCAACGGAAACATTGCATGAAACATGGGAGCGTTTTAAAGGGATGCTGGTCATATGTCTGCACCATGGCATTCCAGATTTGATGTTGGGACAACAGTTATACATAGGATTGTCAGATAGCGTGAAGAACATTGTTAATGCTTCAGCTGGTGGAGTATTTTTGAGTAAAACATGGAGAGAAGGTCAAGGTTTTCTTGACAATATGGCACAAAATTTGGGATGACCAGAAATGCACCTATCACTACAGTGGTGCACTCAGTGCCTCTAGATCCATCCAATTCAATGGCTGAAAATATGGCCACCTTATTGACACAAATGCATATTCACCAAAAAGGTGGAAGAGTTAGGGCAAAAACGGCAGGTACATATTGTAGATACTACTAATGAGGTATTGTGCATATCTTGCATTAGTTAGTCAATTGGTAACCAGTGGAATGCAAAACATGATCATCATCACTACCCTGAAGATATGAATTATTTGTCTAATTATGGAGGTCAGAGACAGGGTGGTCAGAGTTGGGGTCAGCAGAATCAGCAGTACAAACCATCCCCATCACAGTTCAACAGTGGGAATATGGGAGGTATGAGACCCCCCAACAATATAGCACCTTACCCAAGGCCACAGGGATAAAGTAATCAGAATCAATAGTAGGGGTATCACCCTCCTCAGTAGCAGTATAGTGGAAGGCAGGAAGATGAGTTTGCTAGACTTGAAGCAATGATGCAACAGACTATTGGGTCTAATGCAAAGATTAGTGAGATAGTAGATGCACATGATTCAGCGATCAAGAATATTGAAATACATATGGGCCAAATTTTGATGTCTCTAAACAATCTCCCTCATGGAACACTACCTGCAGATACCCAGGTAAATCCAAAAGATCAAGTCCCGAAGTAGCTAATGGCGGTGAGCCTATGCAATGGTAGAGATTTGGATGTCGAGCAAGAAAGAGCTCGAGAAGCCAGGAAGGCTGATACACTCATATCAGTGCCCATTGAGTTGGATGAATTAACGAAACTGATAGAGGTGACAGTCCAGCCTACCCAGGAAGAAAGTAGCATTCAAATGGAGACCGAGAAAGAAGCTGAGATAGCACAGGAACCAGTGGTTGATGTGGTAGCTGATAAAGATCGATCCCAAATGATTGGGAAGAAGAAACCTCCCGCACCCTTCCCTTAGAGGCTAGCTAAGTACCAAAAAGAGGAGCAATACAAGAAGTTCTTGGAGATGCTAAAACAAATTCAGGTAAATATTTCCTTAATTGATGCTTTGAAAGAGATGCTTGGGTATGCAAAAATGATGGACTTAATGTCCCGAAAATTTGATTTCCAAGATTTGGCCACAGTTACTCTTACTCAAACTTGTAGTGCAGTGGTGAGTAGACCAATTGCGGAAAAGTTGTTCGACCCAGGGAGCTTTACAATCCCATGCACTATTGATGATTTTGCCTTTGCTAACGCACTGTGTGATCTAGGGGCCAGCATTAATCTTATGCCCCTGGCAATTTATAAGAGGCTGGGTATTGGAAGAGCTAGACCCACCTCTATGTTGTTGCAGCTGGCTGACAGGACGGTAAAACGACCCTCTGGTATTCTGGATGATGTGTTGATTCAGGTAGGGAAATTTGTGTTCCCTACAGATTTTATAATCTTAGACTGTAAAGTGGATGAAGAGATTCCCATAATTTTGGGAAGACCATTCCTGGCCACGGGTAGAGCTTTAATTGATTGTGAAACTGGGGAGTTAAAAATGAGGTTGAACGATGAAGAGATAACATTCAACGTGCAGAAATCTATGAGGCAACCAAGTGAATTCGCCAATTGCTCTCTTATTGATGCCCTGGATGTAATCGTAGAGACCGATGATGAACTTCTGACTATCAAAGACCCCCTCGCTGCGTGTCTAATGAATTTAGATGAGGTAAAGGGAGAAGAACTGGCTGGATGGGTGATGGCATTAGAGGGTAGAGGGTTCTGGGATAGAAATCTTGAATTTGAGCCCTTGCACTTGGAAAACAGAGAAACTCCTCCAGCCAAGCCATCAATCGAAGAACCACCAAAGCTGGAGTTAAAGCCATTGCCAGCCCATCTCAGGTATGAGTTTCTTGGACCTGACTCCATATTACCTGTTATTATCTCATCTAGTTTGTTAGATGTGCAGGCTCCACAACTTCTGCAGGTACTCAAGGAGTGTAAAACTGCCATTGGATGGACCATGGCAAACATAAAAGGGATCGACCCTGCATACTGTATGCACAAAATTCTACTAGAAGAGGGACATAAACCTTCCAGGGAACACCAAAGAAGGCTGAACCCCAATATGAAGGAAGTAGTGAAAAAAGAAGTGATCAAGTGGTTAGATGCGGGAATCATTTTCCCAATTTTTGACAGTAGCTGAGTTAGCCCAGTTCAATGTGTACCTTAAAAGGGTGGCATGACGATAGTTAAGAATGATAACAATGAATTGATCTCTACAAGAACCGTTACAAGCTGGAGAATTTGCATGGATTATAGAAAGCTAAATCTAGCCACCTAGGAGGACCACTTCCCACTACCTTTCATTGATCAGATGTTAGATAGATTGGCAGGGAGGTCACACTTTTGTTTTCTGGATGGATACTCAGGGTAAAACCAGATTTCTATTGCCCCGGAGGATAGGGAAAAGACTTCATTTACTTGCCCTTACGGAGTGTTTGCCTTAAGAAGAATGCCATTTGGCCTTTGTAATGCGCTTGCAACATTCCAATGATGCATGATGGCCATTTTCACAGACATGGTGGAAAACATTATGGAGGTCTTCATGGACGACTTCTCAGTGGTGGGAAATTCGTTCAATGAATGCCTAGCAAATTTAACCCATGTACTGAAGAGGTGCATCGAGATGAATCTAGTGTTGAATTGGGAGAAGTGCCATTTCATGGTACAAGAAGGAATCGTCTTGGGGCACTTAGTGTCGAGTAAAGGGATTGAGGTGGACAGAGCCAAAGTCGTCGTGATAGAAAAACTTCCACCTCCCACATCAGTCAAGGCTGTTCGTAGCTTCCTGGGACACGCCGGCTTCTACCGGTGATTCATCAAGGACTTTTCCAAGATCGCCAATCCCCTCTGTAAGTTGCTCGAAAACGATAACCCATTTGTGTTTTCTGATGATTGTAGGGTGGCTTTTGAGGAACTAAAGAAACGGCTAGTCACAATACCGATTATAGTTGCTCTCGATTGGGAGTAACCATTTGAACTTATATGTGATGCTAGTGACTACGCTGTGGGAGCCGCATTGGGATAGCGCAAGGATAAGGTAATGCACCCTATTTACTATGCAAGTAGGACGCTGAGTGGTGCTCAACTGAATTACACGGTAACTGAAAAAGAAATGTTAGCTGTTGTGTTTGCCTTTGATAAGTTCAGGTCTTACTTGATCGGGTCGAAGGTGATCATGTACACAGATCACACAACCATTCGGTATTTAGTTGATAAAAAGAATCCAAGCCGCGTCTAATTCGTTGGGTGCTACTTCTTCAAGAGTTTGACTTGGAGATTCGTGACCTTAAGGGCACGAAGAACCAAGTCGCTGATCATTTGTCACGCCTTGAAGGTGCTGAAAACGCAACTGAGTCTGAGGATATTCTAGAAACCTTTCTAGACGAGCAACTGCTAGCCACAAGTGTGGAAGATGTGCCATGGTATGCTGATATTGCAAACTATTTGGCCTGCGACATTGAACCATATGAACTCTCCTATGTTCAAAAGAAATGATTTTATCGTGACTGCCGAAATTACAACTAGGATGAACCGCATTTGTTTAAAATTTGCATTGATAACATGATCCGAAGATGCGTCCCCGAGATAGAACAATGTTCTGTTTTGCAGTCTTGTCACGCATCACCTTATAAAGGACATTTTAGAGGAGTTCAGACAGCAGCGAAGGTGTTAGAGGCCGGGTTCTACTGGCCAACAATATTTAAGGATGCTCACCAATGGGTAAAGGGCTGCAACGAATGCCAAATAACGGGCAACATATCCCGTAGACATGAGATGCTAATGAATACAATTCAGCAAGTTGAGGTGTTCGATGTCTTGGGAATTGATTTCATGGGTCCCTTCATCAGTTCTTACGGCAATAAGTACATACTTGTTGCGGTAGATTATGTATCCAAATGGGTGGAAGCTGCAGCATTCTCCACCAATGATTCGAGAGTGGTGGTGGGGTTCTTGAAGAAGAATATATTCACCCGATTCAGGATTCCGAGAGCCATTATTAGTGACGGGGGCACGCACTCGGACTCCACTCTACTTGCATCCTCATTGACATCAAGATTTAATAGCACGGCCTCAAGAGGATGCTCTACATTGATCATAGCACTGGTATCATCCACAATCACAGCTGTGACAAGGTCTACAAATGAGCACACCTCGGTGCTATTGGGTTGCTTCATAGACTTGCAAACATGGAAAACGACCTTTTCATTACCCAATCAGAAAGTGAGCTCACCCTCTTCAACATCAACCAATGCCTTCCCCATTGCAAGGAAAGTTCTACCCAAGATAATAGGAACCTCGTAGTCCACTTCACAATCCAAAATGACAAAGTCAGTCGACAAAATGAATTTGTCCACCCGGACAAGCACGTCATTAATAATGCCCAAAGGCCGCTTCATCGATAGATCCACCATTTGAAGTCTCATTGAAGTTGGTCTAGGTTGCCCGATACCCAAAGTTTTGAAAACCAAGTATGGAATCAAATTGATACTAGCTCCCAAGTCACATAGAGTCTTGGCAAAATTCGCACTCCTAATGGTGCAAGGAATGGTGAAAGCACCGGGATCTTCAAGCTTCGGGGCCATTGAATGCACTATAGCACTAACTTGGTGAGTCATCTTTATAGTTTCACAATTCATAGAACGCTTCTTTGTAACCAAGTCTTTCATGAATTTTGCATAACCCGACATTTGTTCAAGTGCCTCCACCAAAGGCACATTATCAGATAAGCTCTTCATCATGTCAATGAACTTTTTAAACTGGTTATCATTCTTCTGCTTCACGAGCCTTTGAGGATAAGGTGGAGGTGACCTTGGCAAAGGAGCCTTGGCTTTTGGCACAACCGGCCCCGGCATGTCAATTATGTGTTCCCTAGACGAGTTCACATCATTTTGGGTTTCTACCTCGACTTCTTGAATATCAATCCTCACTTCATTGTTCACATTTTCATCAACCACATCTTCAACTACCAAAGGGACTTCGTCATCTTGCAACTCAACATCATCATCCACGACTTGCTTTTGCTTAGAGACATTCACATCACCGCCTCTCCCACTTCTTGTTGTGACCACCATAACATGATTGTTCCCACCCTTTGGGTTCACTACCGTATCACTTGGTAGAGCACCATTCGGGCGAGTATTCAATGACTGAGAGATTTGGCCTAATTGCACCTCCAAGTTTCGGATAGAGGTGTTGTGAGAAGCTAATTGTGCGTCAGAATCTACATTCCTCTTCATCATCTGCTCGAACATCATTTCAATTCTACTCATATCATTACTAGAAGAACTAGGACTTTGAGAAGGGAAATGGGGTGGATTGTTCGGTTGTTAGTACATTGGGGCCCTTTGAAAGCCTTTCCCCTGGTTGCCTTGGTTTCCATTGTTGTTCCACCCAACTTGATTGATATTGTTGCCCCAATTGTTGTTATTTCCATTCCAATTGCCTTGGTTGTTGTTTTGATTACCCCAATTGTTGTTTTGGTTGCTGTTGTTCCAATTACCACCACCTTGTTATTGATTGCCCCAATTTCCTTGGGGTCGCCATTGTTGGTTTGAAGAGTTGCCTCTATTGCCTTGATAGTTGTTGACATATTGTACCTCTTCACTTTGATCATCATAACCATCATTTTGAAACCCATCACATGTATCATCATATTGCTCAGAATTCCCTTGATTTTGTTGCCTCCTTTGCCTTGTCTTGTTGACAAGCATACTAACACCCTCCATGGCATTCACTTGGCGAGGATTCTGAACTTGTTGCAACTGCGCCTTAGCCAGTTAGTTCATAGCAGTAGTAAGCTCAGCTATCGCTTGCCCGTGATCATGTAATTCCTTATGCAAATGGATAACCGTAGGGTCACCTTGAGGCACATTTGCTCTACTCTGCCATGCTGAAGAAGGGTCCGCCATTTCATCAAGTACATCACATGCCTCATCATAAGAAAGCTTCATAAAATTGCCCCCGGCCAATTGGTTAACAATGCATTGATTTTATAGTATTTATTCCCCGGTAGAAGGTTTGTTAGATCATGGCCTCGGTCATATCATTATTTGGGCACTCCTTCACCATCGTTCTATACCGATCCCAAATCTCATGCAAAGGTTCCGTTGGCTCTTGCTTGAAGGCTAATATTTCATCTAGAAGTGCCTCTATATGACTAGGAGAGAAGAATTTGGCAATAAACTTATCCGCCAACTCATCCCAAGTTGTGATGGAATGGTTGGGGAGTCTCTCGAGCCAGTCTAATGCCTTCCCCCGAAGTGAGAATGGGAAAAGTATCATTCTCAACGCATCCTCGGATACATTCGTTTGCTTTCTCCCCAACATGTATCTACGAACCCCTTGAGATGTTTGTAGGCATTTTGATTCGTAGCGCCCATGAAATACCCACGTTGCTTAAGTAAGGTCAACATCACATTGGTTATCTGAAAGTTGCCCGCCCAGATTCTGGGTGGGACAATAGAACTTGCATAACCCTGGTTCAGAAGTACTCTGGGAGCCACTCTTGGAGGTGGCGGAGGAGGTTCTGGAATATTGTCATTTGGATTCGCATTTGCATTGCAGCCTTTACGTTGTCCTTGAGGTGCAAGAGGTACCTTATCTTGTTCAAGATCATCTACCTCTTCCCCCGCTATCACGTTTCCAAGAGGGTCATTAGCGTTATTTAAAGCCATGTTGGTACCTGAGTAGTGACACAAACAAGTAAGTAACAAAGAAGGGAAGAATAACAATACACAAAACTAACTAAATAGATAGCCAAAACTATTAGCTCCCCGGCAACGGCGCCAAAATGTTGATCACAGCCTACTCCACACTACTAAAAAGTAGGAAGAGAGGGTCGCAATAGTTTTTACCCAATTTGTGGGCCGGGATCGATTTCCACAGAGAGCTAGGAATGGAGTCGAGTATCAATTTAGGTTGGAATTGCGTATTTGTTCCAAATATCACTTCTAATCATTTTTGGAGTTTCTTTATATTCTACTATTATCAAACTACAAATTACAATTGCTACTAGATTAACTACGAGTAAATTACTACAAGTTATGTCTAATAGTTTAAAAGGCACTAGGGTAGTGGCATCCTCCTAGGTGGTCAATTGACGGGTAATTGAACCTAAGGCATGATTGACATGATTAGGGAATATGCTATAACCATTGCACAATTTTACCCACTCTCACACCTCTCGGTAGTGAGAGTGATTTTGCCCAATTGACTTTCTCAAGACCAATAGGGTAGGCAAATTTGCTCAAGAAACTAGGGTTCAAGTCGGGTATTACTCTCTCGAGGTTTAACCCTTTAATTGGGACTATCAATTCTCTTGAGTCCATCCCAATTCCTTGTTGGGTCAATTTCGGAGACTTAGGCTCTCTTTCTCAAGAAGAACCCAAGTCAACTTAGCATAAACTAGTGTTTGCAACCACTAATTCATAGATTAAACCATGAAATTGACCCAAATAACAAACATCCATAGTCAATCTAACCTTAAATCACAACACCCATCAATTACCCACACTAGGGTTGAGCCACAACCCTAGCTAATGGGTCTAGCTACTCATGCTTGAAGAGAAAAATAGAGAAATAGATGAAGACAAAGACATATTAATTAATTGCTAAGGTAAATACAAAGATTCAATGATAAAAATTAAGTAAAAATGCCCAAAATTGCTAAGAAAAGTCTTCTCACGAGCGCAGCTAACGTTTGATAATATCTGATCCCCTAAAAATGGAAAAAGGTTCTATTTATACTAAGCTGGAAAAACTGGACAAAATTGCCCCTGCGGGGTTAGTGTGGACAACACAAAATGGTGTGTACGCTCTTGAACTTGCAATCCTGACTCTCTGAACCCAGGCTCCACGGACCGCACAAAATGGACTATGGCCGCAGAGGCTTCTAGCGCGGTCCGCATAAACGCAACCACGGACCGTACAGGCTTGAACCTCTGAACTTGGCATCTCTCTAAACCTTGTCTCAGCAGACTGCACAAAATGGGAGTGCGGCCGCAGAGGTCCACTGCAGACCGCACAAAGTGTAGTGCGGTCGTATTGCTTCGAAGCCTAAAATATTGAGTCTCTGAACCTCTCTAGTGCGGACCGCACAAAGTATAGTGCGGCCGCACTAGGCCTATTTTTCTTGAGTTTTTCTTGTCTTTGGTACTTGTGCAAGTTTCACTCCTTTTGAGTTGATCTTTGACATCTTGTCACTTTGTTGATCAAACCTGCAATCAAGCACAATTTATGAGCCTTTTGGGACTATTTTGTATGAATTTATAATCAAATCGCAAGCAAGAGGAGCATAAAATGCGTCAAAATCCCTAGTTATCACTAGCACGTCCAGCAACCTCTGGATCTGCACATAAGGTGCAGGGAGTAATGTGAGTACACCAACTCAGTAAGTAATAAAGGTAAATAAAGACTAAGTAGTAGGAAACATATAAAAGCCACATCATGAAATCTCAGTAAGTACAACATGCTTTCAAATCAGTATATGAGTCAAATCATCTCGTTTAAAATCCAGTTTTCGCTAAAAATCATTTGAAGATGTTTTTTTCAACAATTTCAACAAAGGTTTAATGCAATTTAGAGTAAAAGTGATGAAAATCATAAACAGCCCCTCGGGCAAACATCATTCGTATACAGCCCCTTGGGCATAACATCACTCAGAATCAGCCCCTCAGGCAAACCTCACAGGCACTCATAAACAACACCTCTGTCACGACCCAAACTGGAGGGCCATGACTAGCACCCGACCATATTTGCCGAGCACCAACGTACATTTTATCTAACCTTTTTTTATTATCTTTTAGGGTTGACAAGATCAATATAAATGGTAGACCTGGATTATGGACATCCAGCAATAAAATATGATGGCATGAACATATATAGCAGGGGATGACCAGACAATCAAGAAACTACATATAAGGTACGAGCTACCACGCTACCATGAAAGACTATACAACAAAAACCAGCCGACAAGGCATACCAAACTATACATGAGTCGACACTTGTCTATGAGCCTCTAAATGAACATAAGTGCTGCAACATAGCCGGAACAGGGCCACGACATACCCATAATGTCTATAACAAAAATGCATACCAAGACCACGGCAAGTCCGGAGAAGGGATCTCGCCAATCACTGCTGAACTGGACAATCTATTGTGGCAGGGGAGCTGCACCTACCTGTCTATTAGGGACTGCAGCACGACATGCAGCGTCCACAAACAAAAGGATGTTAGTACGAATAAAGTACTGAGTATGTAAGGTAGGGAACCATAAATACGAATAGTAATGTAAGCAGGGATAGAGAATATACAACCTGGAACATCTGAGTACCTATGAGGGCTATTGACATGAAATGCATGATACATATGTATGCATACATAAACTTTTAAAACATATGCCTCTGTGGGCATCATGATCATCATCATATCGTACCCAGCCATAATAGGCTCGGTAAAAATGTACCCGGCCATCATAAGGCTCGGTAGAATCGTACCCGGCCACGTGGAGCTCGGTAAAACCCAACTGATCAGTGGTTCCACAATATGTGCCGTTCCCGGCCGACTATAGAGCGGCTCAGTAGAGTAAAATAGATACATATACATAATGCATGGTCGACTCATGGAATCACATTCTAAACCTTTCGGAGTGACGTAAGGTCGGTATCCTCTGTACACGTTATTAGGACCAACTCTTCATTACGAACCTTATAAGAATCATGAAGTACCAACAACATTGATAACATAAGAATAAGAGAAGCAACATTAACATCAATCGTTCCATAAGAGGGAAAGCAATGTAAGTACTGCTAGCTTCTAAGAGTAGAGTATCTTTGGAAGCTCGTTCATTACATTATGTACAATCGGAGTCGTGCAAAAGAAGAAAAGGGATAGCCTCACATACCTTGTATATACTGCCCCAATCACAAGCTATGCAATTGTCACAACTCCTTAGTCTACAATAAGAGAAACGATACTATCGTTATCATTTAAGCGTCATAACTATTATGTATCGACCACAACCTATTTTACGTTGAAACGGACAACACCTCCCCTATATATATGACTTCACACCATTCCAAACAATCACCAAACAGCCCAAACAACATCAATAATAAACATATTGAGCCTCCCAAAACAGTCCACGCACAACCTAATTACATCATACATACGACGACCACCGTAGTCGTGTCAAACGACCCGAAAATGTTACGAATAACTATCATCCCACAACCCTACATATATATTGTGTTTCTCCACACCTTCCACCTCCAAAAATCCACAAAATAGTAGTAAAACACGCAGCCCAATAGCAACACAAAACAGTCCACAAAATAGTCCGCTACAAGTGAATAACTCGAACTCACGGCTTTCGATCACCGTCCCGTGAGTTCTTACATGTATAGAACGAATTACCATGAATTCACAGCAGAGAAAAATGTATGAAATATGGCAGTAACTTACCTTACTTGTTGGATAACTCAGCCCTTCCCTTGGTTCTTCAAACTCTAGGTTTTACCTTCAAATAGAACTTGAAAGAGAGGGAAAATCGATTAGGGTTTGTGTGGGATTTTTGGGGAGGGGTTGCAGGGGTTAACTTTGGTTTTGAGGGTCTGAAATATGGATGAAATAACTGAGTTCATAACCCCTTAAAATTCCTCTCTTGGCCGACTTAGATCTTTTAATTTTGTCCTATCATTTTGGCAAGTAGGTGATGCACCTACTTGTCATCTACCAATCTGCGCAGGCTTGCAAAAATATGAATATCTCTATACTCCAAGATTGTATTGACAAACGGTTTAATGAGTTGGAAACTAGACTCATAGATATTTAATTTGGTGGGTAGATCACCCCGTAATTCCTTGTAAATTAGGATAAAAGCTTTGAAACATTTAACCTAATGTTTAAGTAAAATTGTGAACCTAAGTTGTGACAACATTTGTCGACTTTTGTTTCATAACTTGTTTGACTTCAACACTTATGATAAGGATATTATATGATTCAAATACCTTAATAAATTACCTTGAGTGTACTAAGAACCTCTAGGTTTACCTAAAAATACGAGTTACAACATCCTTGATTCGTTTAACTTCTAATACTTGTTAATCACCCTTATACACCCTTGTATCACTTAAGACCAATAGGATTAACTTCTTATCATCTCAAAGGTAATTCCTTCTTGGATTTATGTTAACTAATATATGGCATGAACTAACGCGTGTGGATATGGGTTGTAACACCCTTCCCCCCTTAGGAACATTCGTCCTCGAATGTAAGGGTTCATGGGGAGTTTAATTCATCGTGAATTCCGGTCAAGTTTCTCCCATAAATAGAGGACAAACTTGCAAGCGGTTAAATAAACGTATGGCCTTACAAGTATGCAAAGCATTATGGACATGTACATTATCTGCATATCGTCATTTTGTATTAAGGAAGAGTATTCTCAAGTTATTGCTTACCTCATAGAGCCATTTTACCTTCCAATGTATCATGTGTTCCACCAGCATCCTTGTTATCTTCATTCTGGAATAGGTACGGGTATTTAGACTTCATCTCCTCTTCTGCTTCCTATGTTATTTCTTCCATATTCTTGTTCCTCCACAATACTTTGATGGAAGCTACATCTTTTGTTCTCAGCTTGCGGACTTGTCGATCTAATATAGCCACTGGCACTTCTTCATATGATAGGTCCTCTGTAACCTGTACATCTTTGATAGGGACGACTCGAGAAGGGTCTCCAATACATTTCCTCAACATAGATACATGGAATACTGGGTGGACAAATTCCAATTCGGATGGCAATTCTAACTCATAAGCAACCTGTCCAATCCGTCGAAGAATTTTATACGACCCGATATACCTTGGACTCAGCTTACCTTTCTTCCCAAAATGCATAATACCCTTCATTGGTGAGATCCTCAGGAAAACCCAATCACCAACCTCAAACTCCAGATCACGACGTCGGACATCGGAATAAGATTTTTGCCTGCTTTGTGCCGTTCTCAATCGCTCCTGTATCACTTTCACCTTCTCAATAGCTTGGTGAATCAAATCTGGCCCATATAATTCTGTTTCACCGACTTCGAACCATCCAACTGGTGATCTACATCTTCTCCCGTATAGTGCCTTGTATGAGGCCATTTTAATACTAGAATGGTAGCTATTATTGTAGGAAAATTCTATGAGTGGAAGATGGTCATCCCAATTTCCCTTAAAATCTAGAACACATGCTCGTAGCATATCTTCCAGTGTATGAATGATACGTTCAGCCTGTCCGTCAGTCTGCGGATGAAATGCAGTGCTGAGATTCACTTGTGTGCCTAAACCCTTCTGAAAAGACCTCCAAAATTTAGCTGTAAATTGAGCTCCTCGGTCTGATATAATAGATACCGGCACACCATGAAGCCTAACAATCTCCTTGATATACAACTTCGCATAATCTTCAGCCGTGTAAGTTGTCTTAACTGATAGAAAATGGGAACATTTTGTAAGTCGATCAATTATCACCAAGATGGAGTCAAACTTATGATAAAAGCGAGGTAATCCAATAATAAAGTGCATATTAATCACCTCCCATTTCCAGGTCGGAATCTCTATATTCTGAAGCAATCCACTGGGTTTCTGATGTTCTATCTTTACTTGTTGACAATTGGGACACTGGGCTACAAATTCTACAATAGACTTCTTCATGTTATCCCACCAATACTGCTCCTTGACATCATGATACATATTTGTCGAGTCGAGATGGATGGTATATCGGGATTGATGAATCTCATTCATAATCTTCTCTCGTAACCCTGCCACATTAGGCACACATAATCGGCCCTGGTATCTCAGTGCCCCATCTCTTCCAATCTCAAAAGCCATACTTTTACACTGCTGAATGCTTTCTCTTAATCATACTAAGATAGGATCTTCATATTGTCGTGCTTTTACCTCGGCTACCAAAGATGATTCTGATGTATTTTGTACAGTAACACCTCCGTCATCAGAGTCTAACAATCTGATTCTCATATTGGCTAGCTGATGAAGCTCTTTAGTTAACCCCCATCTACCTGCCTCAATATGTACTAAGCTTCCCATTGATTTACGGCTGAGAGCGTCTGCCACAACATTGGCTTTACCGGGATGATACAATATCTCGACATCGTAGTCTTTCAGTAATTCAAGCCACCTACGCTGCCTCAAATTCAACTCTTTCTGCTTGAAGATGTATTGTAAACTCTTGTGATATGTGTAGATGTCAACATGGACGTCGTATAAGTAGTGCCACCATATCTTCAAATCATATATTACTGCAGCCAATTCCAAATCATGGGTTGGATAATTCTTTTCATGCTTCTTCAATTGTCTTGATGCATAAGCAATCACCTTCCCACGCTGCATCAATACACACCCCAAACCTATACCCGAGGCATCACAATATACCACATAACCTTCTGTTCCTTCAGGGAGAGTGAGCACTGGTGCGGATGGTCAATCGATTCTTCAGCTCCTGAAAACTACCTTCACAAGTGTCAGACCACTGGAACTTGGTAGCTTTCCGTGTTAACTTAGTCAATGGTGATGATATAGAGGAAAACCCTTCCACAAACCGCCTATAATATCCTGCTAGCCCTAGGAAGCTGCGGACTTCTGATGGTGTTGTAGGTCTCGGCCAATTCTTTACTACAACGATCTTTTGAATGTCGACACTAACACCCTCGTCAGATATCACATGGCCAAGGAACGCTACTGAGTTCAGCCAAAATTCATATTTGGAGAGCTTAGCATATAACTTAAGATCCTGAAGCGTCTGTAATACTATCCGCAAGTGGCCCGCATGTTCTGCCTCCGAACGAGAATATACTAGAATGTCATAAATGAATAAAATCACGAACACATCAAGATAGGGCCTAAATATAGTATTCATGAGATCCATAGAAGCTGATGGGGCATTTGTTAGTCTGAACGACATCACCAAGAACTGAAAGTGCACGTATCTTGTCCAGAAGGTCGTCTTTAGAATATCCTTCTCCTTAACCCTCACCTGATGATACCCTGAACGTAAGTCAATCTTGGAGAAATACTTGGCACCCTGGAGTTGGTCAAACAGGTCATCAATTCTTGGAAGTGGATACTTGTTCTTTATAGTAAACTTATTCAACTGTCGATAGTCGATACACATCCATAACGACCCGTCTTTCTTCCGCACGAATAGGACTGGTGCACCCCAAGGTGAAGTGCTAGGCCTAATGAAGCTGTTATCCAGCAAGTCCTTCAACTGCACCTTCAACTCTCGCAACTCTGCCGGGGCCATTCTGTATGGAGGGATAGAGATCGGTTGAGTGTCAGGAAACACATCAATGCTAAACTCAATCTCCCTTTCAGGAGGAAGGCCTAGGAGTTCATCTGGGAAAACATATGGAAATTTGTTGACCACGGGGATGTTTCGCCTCCGCATCCCTAACGCGAACGAAATGATAAATGTAACCTTTTGAGATCATTTTCGTTGCCTTAAGATAGGAAATAAACCTACCGTTTGGTGTAGCAATATTCCCTTTCCATTCAATGATGGGTTCACCAGGAAATTGAAACCTAACCATCTTCGTACGACAATCAACATTTTCATAGCATGAGGCCAACCAGTCCATTCCCATTATCACATCAAAGTCAACCATTTCTAACTCAAATAAATTTGCCGAGGTTTGACGACTACAAATCATCACAGTGCAACCTCTATATACCCTTCTAGTAATCACAGAATCTCCTATCGGAGTAGATACTACAAGGGGTTTGCTTATCAATTCAGGTTCAATGCCAAACTTATTAGCCACAAAGGGTGTAACATATGATAATGTAGATCCCGGATCAATCAGCGCATATACATCGTAAGAAAACACAGATAATATACCTGTAACAACATCTGGAGACGACTCGAGATCCTGTCGACCTACTAGAGCATAGGTTCGATTTTGAACACCCCTCAAACTCGGCACTGCACCTCTACCTCTACCACGACCTGCCGACTGCTGAAAACCCCGTGCTGGAGGTCGAACTGATGAGGAAAAAACAGATACAGATCCAGTCGGCTGAGCCATACCATCACCTCCCCTATTAGGACAATCCTGCATCATATGGCCAGGCTGTCCGCAAGAATAACATGCATTAGAACCTCGACGGCACAGTCCAAAGTGGGCCTTGCCGCATCGATCACAACGGTGTTGTGGGTCTCGTCTGACTAGTATCCCTATGATGTTGCAAGCCTGATGCCTGCGAACTCTGACCTAGACCAGAATGGGTAAATTGATTATATCGAGGCCTCTGAAACTGTAGGGGAGCACTAGCTACAGGTGGCACCGAACTCCTCGAATATTGGGGCCTGACGCTGCCTCTGAAGTCATTAGAATACCTTACAAATCTCGCCCTCTTATGCTGGCCCCTATCCGTCTCCCTATCTTCCCTTTGCTAGCGCTTACGATCCTCTAGGGTCTGGGCATAAGCCTGAATACGGGAAATATCCATGCCCTCCACCAAGGAGGCTATCGTGCACTCATTTATCAGATGTGGTCCCAATCCGTTCACGAACAAATGCACCCTATCACTCATCTCGGACACCATATGGGGAGCATACCTTGCTAAAGAATCGAACTGCATATTGTACTCTCGTACACTCATATTACCTTGTCTAAGGTTCAAGAACTTATCAGCTCTAGCTCGTCGTATCTCAACTGGCAAGTAGTGATGAAGAAAGGCCTCAGAAAATTCCTTCCACACAGCTGGAGGAGCGTTCGAACCCCTGGATCTCTCCCAACTATCATACCAGAGAACCGCTAAATCCCGTAGCCGATAAGAAGTCAACTCTACTGCCTCTGTATCACTAACATGCATAACCCGCAGTGTACGATGAACCTGGTCAATAAAAGTCTGTGGGTCCTCCTTGGGGTTTGATCCGGTAAACATTAGATGTTCTAAATTAATAAAATCATGAACTCTCGTACTAACTGGTTTATCATCAACACCAGGAGTCTGCCTCTAAGCCTGAGCAACTACCAAGCTAGTCAATAACTGCAAAGCACTCCGCATAACCTGGTCTGTAGTGCCAGCCAGAGGAACTAGAGGTGCTGGGTGCCTCCTAATATCCTCTGGATGAGACGGGGTAGATGAGGTATGAGACGACATCTCACTCTGAGCCTCACTTTGGCCTGCTCTTGCTTGGGGCACCTGACTGGTACCCTCTCCCGCAGCTGTATCAAGCCATCTACTAATTGTTTGCTTCCTAGTCGAAGGCATCGCTGAAAGAAAACAAGGTGAATATTAGAGACGAACACTTACGACTCAACTCTACATACGATCAAGATTCAGGAAGAAGGTAACAACCATAGATGTCATGTAGCCTCCTGATTATAAATGTGGCGCGCTACACATCCATAATCAGGACTCTACTAGACACTGCTCATAGACAATCCGTAGGACAGACTTGCTCTGATACCAAGTTTGTCACGACCCAAACTAGAGGGCCATGACTAGCACCCGACCATACTTTCCGAGCACCAACGTACATTTTATCTAACTTTTTTTTATTATCTTTTAGGGTTGACAAGATCAATATAAATGGTAGACTTGGATCATGGACAACCAGCAATAAAATATGATGGCATGAACATACATAGCAGGGGATGACCAGACAATCAAGAAACTATATATAAGGTACGAGCTACCACGCTACCATGAAAGACTATATAACAAAAACCAGCCGACAAGGCATACCAAACTATACATGAGTCGACACTTGTCTATGAGCCTCTAAATGAACATAAGTGCTGCAACATAGCCGGAACAGGGCCCCGACATACCCATAATGTCTATAACAAAAATGCATACCAAGACCACGGCAAGTCCGGAGAAGGGATCTCGCCAATCACTGCTGAACTGGACAACCTACTGTGGTGGGGGAGCTGCACCTGCCTGTCTATTAGGGCCTGGAGCATGACATGCAGCGTCCACAAACAAAAGGACGTCAGTACGAATAAAGTACTGAGTATGTAAGGCATAGAACCATAAATACAAACAGTAATATAAGCAGGGATAGAGAATATACAACCTGGAACATATGAGTACCTCTGAGGGCTATTGACATGAAATGCATGATACATATGTATGCATACATAAACTTTTAAAACATACGCCTCTGTGAGCATCATCATCATCATATTGTACCCAGCCATAATAGTCTCGGTAAAAACATACCCGGCCGTCATAAGGCTCAGTAGAATCGTACCTGGCCACGTGGAGCTCGGTAAAACCCAACTGATCAGTGGTTGCACAATATGTGCCGTACCCGGCTGACTATAGCGCGGCTCGGTAGAGTAAAATAGATACATATACATAATGCATGCTCGACTCATGGAATCACATTCTAAACCTTTCGGAGTGACGTAAGGTCGGTATCCTATGTACACGTTATTAGGACCAACTCTTCATTACGAACCTTATAAGAATCATGAAGTACCAAAAACATTGATAACATAAGAATAAGAGAAGCAACATTAACATCAATCGTTCCATAATAGGGAAAGCAATGTAAGTACTGCTAGCTTCTAAGAGTAGAGTATCTTTGGAAGCTCATTCATTACATTATGTACAATCGGAGTCGTGCAAAAGAAGAAAAGGGATAGCTTCACATACCTTGTATATACTACCCCAATCACAAGCTATGCAATTGTCACAACTCCTTAGTCTACAATAAGAGAAACGATACTATCGTTATCATTTAAGCGTCATAACTATTATGTATCGACCACAACCTATTTTACGTTGAAATGGACAACACCTCCCCTATATATATGACTTCACACCATTCAAAACAATCACCAAACAGCCCAAACAACATCAATAATAAACATATTGAGCCTCCCAAAACAGTCCACGCACAACCTAATTACATCATACATCCGATGACCACCATAGTCATGTCAAACGACCCGGAAATGTTACGAATAACTATCAGCCCACAACCCTACATATATATGGTGTTCCTCAAACCCCTTACCCCTCCAAAACTCTACAAAATAGTAGTAAAACACGCAGCCCAATAGCAACACAAAATAGTCCACAAAACAATCCGCTACAAGTGAATAACTCGAACTCACGGCTTCCGATCACCGTCCCGTGAGTTCTTACATGTATAGAACGAATTACCATGAATTCACAGCAGAGAAAAATGTATTAAAGATAGCAGTAACTTACCTTACTTGTTGGATAACTCAGTCCTTCCCTTGGTTCTTCAAACTCTAGGTTTTACCTTCAAATAGAACTTGAAAGAGAGGGAAAATCGATTAGGGTTTGTGTGGGATTTTTGCGGAGGAGTTGCAGGGGTTAACTTTGGTTTTGAGGGTATGAAATATGGATGAAATAACTGAGTTCATAACCCCTTAAAAGTCCTCTCTTGACCGACTTAGGTCTTTTAATTTTGTCCTATCATTTTGGCAAGTAGGTGATGCACCTACTTGTCATCTACCAATCTGCACAGGCTTGCGAAAATATGAATATCTATATACTCCGAGATCGTATTAACAAACGGTTTAATGATTTGGAAACTAAACTCATAGATCTTTAATTTGGTTGGTAGATCACCCCGTAATTCCTTGTAAATTATGAGAAAAGCTTAGAAACATTTAACCTAATGTTTAAGTAAAATTATGAACCTATGTTGCGACAACGTATGTTGACTTTTGTTTCATAACTCGTTTGACTTCAAGACTTATGATACGGATATTATATGATTCAAATACCTTAATACATGACCTTGAGTGTATTAAGAACCTCTAGATTTACCTGAAAATATGAGTTACAACATCCTTGATTCGTTTAACTTCTTATACTTGTTAATCACCCTTATACACCCTTGTATCACTTAAGACCAATATGATTAACTTCTTATCATCTCAAAGGTAATTCCTTCTTGGATTTATGTTAACTAATATATGGCATGAACTAACGCATGTGGATATGGGTTGTAACACCCTTCCCCCCTTAGGAAAGAACAGCCCCCTCGAGCAATACATCATATCACTCACTCAGGGTACCCGCGCTCACTAGGTGTGTGCAGACTTTATAGGGGATTCTACAGCCTAAGGCCCTATAACAAGCCACCTCGTGGCATAAATCAATCAGGCCCTCGGCCTCTCATAATCATAAATTAGTAACAATATGCTACGACGCACAACCTGATCCCATAATATCCTCACAAAAATAGGCCCTCGGCCTCACTCAGTCACAACCTCTCAATCCACTCAGGCTATCAGTAAGAACAGGGTGCTCAACCCAAAATATCATTTTTATGCATCAAAACGGGGTAATAAAAACTGAGTTATGAAATCAGTAAACACAACATGACTGCGTATGGATCTTAAATCAATACAGTGAGAGGATAATAAGAAAAGACCTCTAAGGTCCAAATAGCTTTGGCACAACGCCCAAATATGTTGTTCAACCCAATTTATAGTAGTTCTTCCTAAAACACATAAGTATCAAATAGTTTTTAGTCAAATACGCAACTTTATAGTTGCTATGGGACGGACCAAGTCACAATCCCCGACGGTGCATGCCCACACGCTTGTCACCTAGCATGTGTATCACCTCACAAATGTGAAATTCGGGGTTTCGTACTCTCAGGACTCGATTTACCATCATTACTTACCTTAAACCGGTCAAATCCCTACTCTGCGATGCCCTTGCCTCTGGAATCAGCCTCCAAACGTCCCGAATCTAACCAAAACAATACAATTCAATCAATATAGGTCAAGGAACCAATTCCATATGAAAAACTATCAATTTAGACCAAAATCCCAAAATTTACCCAAATCCGACCCCTGAGCCCATGTCTCAGAATATGACATAAATCACAAAACTATAAACTCCTTTCACTCACGAGTCTATACATACTATAATCATCGAAATCCGACATCAAATAGTCCCTCAAATCCCCAAATCAAAATCTCCAATTTCAAGCCCTAATCCGCTCAATTTCATCCCTAATTTCTACTAATTTCATACTTAAATAACTGAAAATAACCATAATCACAAGTACTAAGCTCAAGTAACTTAGCTCAATGTAAGCCCCCTTGATTCCCTCTTCAAAACCCTCCAAAAAACTTCAAGTCCGAATAAAAATGATGGAAATAACTCAAATTTCGCAAAGGGTCCAATTTATACCTTCTGCCCAAGCATTTCCGCACCTGCGACCCTTTTCTCGCACCTGCGCAACCGCTTCTGCGGTCCAAACAACTGCACATGTGGAAATCACTTAAATTCCCAAGACCGCATCTATGCCGCACGCACCGCACCTGCGGGCCCGCAGATGTGACAAACTCACCGCATCTGCGGTTCTTTTCTTGGCCCTAAAATTCCGCATCCGCGGCTTCCCCACCGCATCTGCGACCTCGCACCTACTATTACATCTCGCACTTTCGTACGTTAAAAGTTTCGTCTTCAGTTAATTGATATAGACTCGGGTATGATATTATCTTGAGGTTAACGTATTTATGCTATTTATAACAAGCGATAAATAAGTATCATAAAGGATAAAGGGTACAGAAATTAAAGAAAATAAATTTCGTTGAAAGTGGCCAATTTGGGATAAAATACGGGTCGAGTGATAATACCCGATGATTATGAACGAGTACCATGTAAGGTACCATATGACCACGGTAGTATAATGTATAAAGTATATATAAGTATGTTAAAAACAAGTAAAATTTTAGGTAATTTATGGCAATTTTTAAATTATGCGGGTAATTGGTTAATTACCGGGTAATGGGACATTATCCAGTTAACTAATAAGTGGATAAAAATTTATAAAATACACCCATCTAAAACGTGGCACAAAGCCACCATGACTAAGAATGGCCCTTAGTCATTTAGTCCATGTGTCCACCTAAGGTTAAAGTAAAAATTTAACCAAGATAAGACTTCATTATAAGTCTTATCTCATTTAGGATCAGAACACCATGAATCATTGTTGATCATTCTTAGTCCAAAAGAAACGTTAGAAATAGAAGCTAATACATTCATAACTCATTTTGATATATAATCTTCTTCAAGAAAATTTTAGAAATAGAAGCTAATTTTCGTTCCAAAAAGCTTCAAAAAAGCAAAAGCTTCCAACGAGAATTTGTTGGAATAGTAGCAACGTAGAATTTTGCGGTTCTAGAAGAGTACGGTGCAATCTTCACCAAGAATATTATACGAAATTTTTCCTACTCAAGGTATGTTAAGGCCATCCCTTCTTTCTTTTGGCATAGTCCAAATTATACAGAAGAAACGAGCAATCGTACAATTTCCATAAATTACTCTATTCATAGAAATACTAGGGCTGTCTATATTCATGATTCCCAATGAGAACTTTTATTATTTTCTGTTCATGGGTCTCAAAACAATACGCAGTTGAAAAAGTTTATTCGGAAGGAATATTGAGATTATTACGTATTTTTCATGCATTTCACCCATGACTAGATGGCGTTATATACGGGTATATATGTAAATATATGTATATGGGATATGGAAAATTACGGCATTATATATGCACCACCACATGATCAGTTGGTATATGTTGATGATGTTGCCCACAATGGCCGAGACGATACGATGTGATGCCCTCAGTGGCTTGATTATATTATGTACACCCATACCTATGCATGGCATGACATTTATATTCACGTGCATGACATTATCAATGTTCAGAATTTACAAAGTTATTCAGATTTAAAGACGTGTTTCTTTATTCCATGTTTCATCTATGTCTTTTACGTACTAATTTTCATGCCTTGTATAGTTAGTATATTTTTCGTACTGACGCCCTATTTTACGGGGCCTACGTTTCATGCTCGTAGGTGTGGGTAGGCAAGCTGACGGTCCCCTTTCTTAGGATCCTTGATTAACGAGAGTTGGTGTGCTCCACTTGATCCGGAGCTGTTTTGATTTTGGTACAATATGTTTGTGTGTGTGTGTATATATATATGGGTATGACATGGCGCAATCCCGTCTTTGTACAATTATATTTCTATTAGAGGTCAGTAGACAATATGTCTAGTTGGATAGTATATGGCCTTGCCGGCTTCAAAGTTTTGAGATGTATAGTTATCTATAGCAGCCTTGTCGGCTCGCCCTATGTATATTGCACGTATATGTATGTATGACTTTTTGGGCAGATTTCCTTCACGTATATTATTCTCATAATTCAGAAGATGTTATTCAGGTTTATCTCTTAGACGCATGATTAGGGGTGTTTGACAGGTAGGACCCGGGCACCCGTCGCGGCCCATCGGTTTGGGTCGTGACGAAAGTGGTATCAGAGCAGTTCTATCCTAGGATTGTCTACAGACCATGGTAGAGTCTTATTTATGGGAGTGTTGTGCACCACACTTATAAACAGGAGTCTACAGATATAGGTTATTATTCTCTCTTTTTATCTCAGATCGTGCGATACATGAATACATGTTCCTAACGATATGTTATATTTTCAGCGATGCCTCCAAAGAGTACGGCCGCCCAGAAGGGAAAGTCTGTGGCTGGTGAGACTACTAGTCGAGCGCCAAGAGTTACTAGGGCTCGGGGAGAGTCTTATGGTGATGTTCCATCTTAGACTTCACATACCCCGCCCTTTCCAGAAGAGCTCCGAGGGGCACCAGCCCCAGCGCCCGCCCCTGTACATTCAACACCTTAGCCAGATATACCGTCAGGAGATGAGAGATGCTATTCAGCTATTAACTTGATTAGTAGCCGCGTAGGCTCGTCGTCAGGAAGTAGGTATTGGTCATGCAGATAGGTCCGTCAATGCGAGGCTTCGTGACTTCATTAATTTAGACCCTCCAGTATTCACCGGGGCAGATCTGAATGAGGACCCTCAGGTATTTATTAATAGAGTGCAGAGGACGTTACGGATAATAAAGGACCCTGCGATTGAGTCAGTTGAGCTAGCATCCTATAGACTCCAAGATGTTGCAGTTAAATCGTACGAGTCTTGGGAATTGTCCAGAGGTGAGGATGCCCCTCTAGAAGTATGGCAGGAGTTTACAGAGGCTTTTCTTCGTCATTATTTGCCACCAGAGCTTAGATGGGCCAGAGTTGATAGGTTCTTGACCCTTCGGCAGGGTAACATGAGTGTTCGCGAGTACAGTCTTCAGGTTGATTTGTTGGCTAGGTATGCACCCACTATTGTATCTAAGATGGAGAATCGGGTTCACCGGCTCGTGATAGGATTAGAGACTCACTTGCTTAACAATTTTATGTCTGTCTCACTTCAGCCAGACATGGATATTTATCGTATTCTAGCATACTCTTAGGGTGTAAAGGAGCATAAACAGAAACAGAGGGCCGATCGTGAGCATGATAGGGCCCAAAATAAGAGAGAGAGGTCTTCGGGTCCTTTTGGTGAGTTTCGAAGTGGTCAGAGGCAGCAGTACCTCAGGTATCCAGCCCATCCATCGGCTAGCATACTCTCTCAGTTTGGAAGTAAGAGATTTGATCGTTCCACATATTCAAGGTCTAGTTAGAATTTCAGGGCCTCAAGTTCTCAGTATAGGGGTGAGTCAAGTCAGATGAGGCTGCCCTTGCCAGGATGTACTCAATGTGGTAAGTAGCATACCCGGCAGTACCGTATGGGATTAGGTGTTTGTTATACTTGTGGTTATCCAGGTCACGTTATCAGGGATTGTCCAATGAGAGGTGATGCAAGCATATCTCAGCTAGCAAGATCTATAGCTAGTCCGTCATCATCAGTATGCCCCCCTAGGCAAGGTCCATAAGCACCAATGAGTCGTGGTAGAGGCAGAGGCGGAGCATCTAGCTCGAGCAGTCCTCAGACCCGCATTTATGCATTGGCAGGACGGCATGACCAAGAGTCATCACCTGATGTTGTTACAGGTATATTATCTCTCTCATCATATGATGTATACGCACTGATTGACCCAGGTTCCACCTTATCATACGTTACACGGTTGGTTGCTAGTAAGTTTGAAATAAAACCTGAATTGGTTAAACCTTTTGAGGTGTCTACACCTATTGGGGACTCAGTGATAGCTAAGCAAGTATATAGGGGTTGTATAATAGTAGTTCATGGCCGATCTACCGTAGCAGACCTAATTGAGTTAGATATGATAGAATTTGATGTTATAATGGGTATGGATTGGTTGGCTTCTTATCATGCCAACATTGATTGTAGATCAAAGATAGTCCGATTTCAATTTCTAGGGGAGCCTGTTTTGGAATGGAAAGGTAATACGACGTCGCCGAGAGGTAGATTTATTTCCTACCTCAAGGCAAGGAAGATGATCAATAAGGGTTGTATTTATCACTTAGTTTGGATTCAGGATTTGGAAGTAGAGTCACCAACCATTCAGTCCATCCTAGTGGTTAATGAGTTTCCCGATGTTTTTTCCGATGAGCTTTCGGGTCTCCCGCCAAAGCGAGAAATTGAGTTTGCTATTAACCTACTACAAGATACTCATCCAATATATATTCCTCCCTATAGAATGACACCCGCAGAGCTGAAAGAGTTGAAGGAACAACTAAAGGACTTGCTTGAAAAATGCTTTATCAGGCCTAGTACATCACTGTGTGGAGCACCTGTGCTATTTGTAAGGAAGAAAGATGGTTCCTTATGGATGTGTGTTGATTATAGACAGTTGAATAAGGTAACGATCAAGAATAAGTACTCGCTCCCAAGGATTGATGATTTATTTGATCACTTGCAAGGTTCCAAGTGTTTTTAAAAAGTAGACTTGAGGTCCGGGTACCATCAGGTAAGGGTTAAGGATGAAGATATTCCGAAGACAGGATTTAGGACCACATATGGGCACTTTAAGTTTTGTGTATGTCGTTCGGTTTGACAAATGCCCCAGCAGTATTCATGGATTTGATGAACCGTGTGTTCAATACCTTTTTAGATCTATTCGTAATTGTATTTATTGATGATATATTGGTGTATTGTCGTTTAGAGGCTGAGCATACAGATCATCTGCGTATTGTGCTTAGAGTTCTACAAAAAGGAAAGTTGTATGCAAAATTCTCTAAATGTGAATTCTGGTTGAATTCTGTAGCTTTCCTTGGGCATATCATTTCGGGTGAAGACATCCGGGTGGATACAAAAAAGATTGAGGCAGTAAAGACTTGGCCTAGACCCACAACACCTACGTAGGTTCGTAGCTTTCTCGGTTTGGCAGGTTATTACAGGAGATTTGTAGAGGGGTTTTCTTCCCTTTCAGCACCTTTGACAAAGTTGACTCAGAATGGAGCAAAGTTTCAACGGACAGATGCTTGCGAATGGAGTTTCCAAGCATTAAAGGACAGATTAACTTCAACACCGGTTCTAATGCTCCCAGAAGGGACCAATGGTTATGTTATCTATTGTGATGCTTCAGGCGTTTGATTGGGTTATGTGCTGATGCAGCATGGTAAGGTTGTGGCTTATGCTTCTAGACAACTAAGAAAACATGAGAAGAACTACCTGACCCACGATTTAGAGTTATCCATGGTGATTCATGCACTAACGATGTAGAGGTACTACTTGTATAGCATTCATGTTGATATCTATATGGATCATACGAGCCTCCAGTACATCTTCAAGCAAAAGGAATTGAATCCTACGTCAAAGGAGATTGTTGGAGCTACTTAAAGACTATGACGTTGATATTTTGTACCATCCGGGGAAGGCGAACGTAGTAGCCGACGCCCTCAGCCATAGATCTATGGGTAGCCTTTTGTATTTACAGCCAGAAAAGAGGGGAATAGCCCATGGGGTTCATCAGTTAGCTAGTCTTAGAGTTCGGTTACTAGACTCAGGTGATATTGGAATTACTATTCACGATACGACAACATCCTTTTTAGTAACTGAAGTAAAGGAACGCCAATACGAGGATCCTGTATTAGTTCATTATAGGTATACCACTCTTCAGAAGGAGAAGACACCGTTTGAAATTACAGAAGATGGAGTCCTTAGATATCAAGGGCGATTATCTCTCCCTAATGTTGCAAGGCTGCATCGGCAGGTTATGGGAGAAACTCACTATTCTTGTTATTTTATCCATCCAGGAGCAACAAAGATGTATCGTGATATCAAGGAAATATATTGGTGGGACGGGATGAAAAAAGATACAACAGAATTTGTTTCTCAGTGTCCTAACTGTCAGCAAGTTAAGATTGAGCATCAAAAACCCGGTGGGTTATTGCAAGCTATGGAGATTCTGACTTGGAAATGGGAAGTAATCAATATGGACTTCATCGTAGGCTTACCTCGTAACTAGCTTAAGTTCGATTCGATATGGGTGGTTGCTGATAGGCTTACAAAGTCAGCCCATTTTCTGCCTGTTAGAACTACATATTCCTCAGAGGATTATGCAAGGCTTTATATTAAGGAGATAGTACGACTGCATGGTGTCCCTGTATCTATTATCTTGGATAGAGAAACTCAATTTACAGCTAACTTCTGGAAGTCCTTCCAAAAAGGATTAGGGACTCAAATAAGTCTTAGTACAACATTTCATCCCCAGACAGATGGACAAGTTACACGTACTATTCAAACACTGGAGGATATGTTATGAGCTTGTGTGATAGACTTCAAAGGTAGCTAGGATGATCATCTGCCGCTTATTAAGTTCGCATATAATAATAGCTACAATTCCAGTATTCGGATGGTTGCATACGAAGCTCTTTACGGACGAAAATGTAGGTCGCCTAATGGGTGGTTTGATGTTGGAGAATCAGGGTTACATGGGCCAGACTTGGTTCAGCAAGCCATAGAAAAAGTAAAGCTTATCCGGGATCGACTGTTGACAGCTCGAAGTCATCAGAAGTCATATTCTAACATGTGGCTATGAGATTTAGAGTTCGGGGTTGATGACTGGGTATTCTTAAAAGTGTTACCTATAAAGGGTGTAATGAGGTTTGGCAATAAAGACAAACTTAGCCCACGATATATTGGGCCTTATAGGATCATTCGAAGAGTGGGCCAAGTAGCTTATGAGTTAGAATTACCCTCGAAGTTGGAGTCTGTCCATCCGGTTTTTCACGTATCTATGTTACAGAAGTGCATTGGCAATCCTACCCGAGTGGTGTCCACGGATGATGTACAGATTTTAGAGGACTTGTCATACGAGGAAATTTCGGTTTCCATCCTAGACCGACAAATCTGCAAGTTATGGAATAAGGAGGTATCCTCCGTGAAAGTACTTTGGACGAACAACAATGTGGAAAAAGTGTCTTGGGAGGCCGAGGAAGACGTGAAATCTAGATATCCCTACTTATTTCCTCCTCCATAGAATGGTCTGACTGAGACATCATAACCATAAGGTACGTGTACAAATTGATTTGTTGGTTATTGTCGTTGGTCGTGTGAGGCCATATTCATTATTGATAATTGTGGTCCTGTGTGGCGTTGGATTATTAAACTTCTACAGGGAGAGTTGGTAGTAGTATTGTTACAAAGGCGAACCTGCCAAAGTTATATAGATCACAGGGAGTTGAACATTCGAGGACGAATATTTCTTAAGGGGGAAAGGTGTTACATCTCGCGTTTTCGTACGTTAAAAGTTTCGTCTTCAATTAATTGACATAAACTTGGGGATGAGATTATCTTGAGGTTAACGTATTTACGCTATTTATAACAAGTGATAAATAAGTGTCATGAAGTATAAAGGGTACACGAATTAAAGAAAACGAGTTTCGTTGAAAGTGACCAATTTGGGATAAAATACGGGTCGAGTGATAATACCTGATGCTTATGAACGAGTACCATGCAAGGTACCATATGACCATGGTAGTATAATGTACAAAGTATATATAAAGTATATTAAAAACAAGTAGAATTTTAAGTAATTTTAAAATTATGCGGGTAATTAATTAATTACTGGGTAACAGGACATTACCAGTTAACTAATAAGTGGATAAAAATTTACAAAATATACCCATCCAAAACGTGGAACAAAGCCACCATGACTAAGAATGACTCTTAGTCATTTAGTCCATGTGGCCACCGATAACTAGGAATTTTGATGTGTTTTATGCTCCTTCTTGCTTACGCTTTGATTATAAATTCTTACAAAATAGTCCCAAAAGGCTCATAAGTTGTGCTTGATTGCAGGTTTGATGAACAAAGTGACGAGACGTCAAAGATCGGCTCAAAAGGAGTGACACCTGCACAAGTACCAAAGACAAGACAACTCAGGACAAACAGGCCTAGTACGGCCGCACTACACTTTGTGCGGTCCGCACTAGGGAGATTCAGAGAGCTGGATTTGAAGGCATCAAAGTAGTGCAGTTGCAGTACATATTGTGGGGTCCACACTGAAGACACCGCGGCTGCACTACCATTTTATGCGGTCCGCGGAAACAAACAATAGAGAGATGTCAAGTGCTAGGGTTCAAGCCTGTGCGGTCCGCAGTCCATTCTTCGTAGACCGCATTGGAAGCCTCCGCGGCTGCGGTCCATTCTATGCGGTCCACGAAGCCTGGGATCAGAGAGTTGATTTTTCAGAGTCAAGAGCCTATTGCGACCGCACACCATTTTGTGCGGTCCGCACTAACCCCGAATGGGCATTTTTGTCCAATTTTTCTAGCTTAGTATAAATAGAACTTTTTTCCATTTTTAGGGTATCAACTATTTTCAGAACTAAGTTGCGCTCGTGAGGAGACCATCTGTAGCCATTTTGGGTATTTTTACTTAATTTTTATCATTGAATCTTTGTATTTACCTTAGCGATTAATTAATATGTCTTTATCTTCATCTATTTCTCTGTTTTCTCTTCACGCATGAGTAGCTAAACCCATTAGCTAGGGTTGTGGCTCAACCCTAGTGTGGGTAATTGATGAGTATTGTGATTTTGGGCTAGATTAACTATGGTTGTTTGTTATTTGGGTCAATTTTATGGTTTAATTTATGAATTAGTGGTTGCAAACATTGGTTGGTGCTAAGTTGACTTGGCTCTTCTTGAGAAAGAGAGCCTAAGTCTCCAAAATTGACCCAACAAGGAATTGGGATGGACTCAAGAGAATTGATAGTCCCAATTAAAGGGTTAAACCTCGAGAGAGTAATTACCCGACTTGAACCCTAGTTGCTTGAGCAAATTTCCTACCCATTTAGTCTTGAGAAAGTCAATTAGGCAAAATTACTCTCTCTACTGAGAGGTGTGAGCGTGGGTAAATCATGAAGCAGTTATAGCATATTTCCCCAATCATGTCAATCGTGCCTTAGAAGCAATTATCCATCAATTAGCCACCTAGGTGAAAGTCACTACCCTAGTGCATTTTTATCCATTAGATACAACTTTTAGCAATTCTCATTTAGCATAATCTAGTTGCATTTATAATTAGTAGTTGATAATAGTAGTTTGTTAAAGAAAACCCAAAAATGATCGAAAGTGATATTTGGAACAAATACACAATTCCACTCAAAATAGATACTCGACTCCATTCCTAGGTCCCTGTGGAAATCGATCCCCACCTATAAATCGGGTAAAAGATATTGCGATCCTCTCTTTCTACTTTTTAGTAGTGCGGATTAGGATGCGATCAACTTTTTGGCGCCGTTGCCGGGGAGCTAATGGTTTTGGCTATCTATTTAGTTAGTTTTGTGTATTGTTCTTCTTTCCTTCTTTGTTACTTACTTGTTTGTGTCATTACTCAGGTACCAATATGGAGTTAAACAACGCTAATGACCCTCTTGGAAATGTGATAGCGAGGGAGGAGGTAGATGATCTTGAGTAAGATGAGGTGCCTCTTGCACCTCAAGGTCAACGGAGAGGCCGGAATGCCAATGCTAATCCAAATGACAATATTCTATACCATCCCCCGGTTCCTCCAAGAGTGGCTCCTAGAGTATAACCGAACCAGGGCTACGCAAGTGCTATTGTCCCACCCCAATTCGGGGCGGGCAACTTTGAGATAACCAATGTGATGTTGACCTTACTTGAGCAGCGTGGGTACTTCACGGGCGCTGCAAATCAAAATGCCTACAAACATCTCAAGGGATTCATAGATACATGCCGGGGGAGCTAGCAGACGAATGTTTTCGAGGATGCATTGAGATTGAGACTTTTCCTGTTCTCACTTCGAGGAAAGGCATTAGATTGGATCGAGAGAATCCCCAACCATTCAATCACAACTTGGGATGAGTTGGCAGATAAGTTTATTGCCAAATTCTTCTACCAAGTCATATGGCGGCACTTCAGGATGAAATATTGGCCTTCAAGCAAGAGCCAATGGAACCTTTGCATGAGATTTGGTATCGGTATAGAACGATGGTGAAGGAGTGCCCAAATAATGATATGACCAAGGCCATGATCCAATAAACCTTCTACCGGGGTATAAATACTACAAATCAATGCATTGTTAACCAATTGGCAGGGGGAAATTTTATGAAGCTTTCTTATGATGAGGCATGTGATGTACTTGATGACATGGCGGACACTTCTTCAGCATGGTAGAGTAGAGAAAATGTGCCTCAAGGTGACTCTACAATTATTCATTTGCACAAGGAATTACATGATCACGAGCAAGCGATAGCTGAGCTTACTACTACTATGAACCAACTGGCTAGGGCGCAGTTGCAACAAGTTCAAAATCCTCACCAAGTGAATGTCATGGAGGGTGTTGGTATGCTTGTCAACAAGAGAAGACAAAGGAGGCAACAAAATCAAGGGAATTCTGAGCAATATGATGATACATGTGATGTGTTTCAAAATGATGGTTATGATGATCAAAGTGAAGAGGTACAATATGTCAACAACTATCAAGGCAATAGAGGCAACTCTTCAAACCAACAATGGCAACCCCAAGGAAATTGGGGCAATCAACAGCAAGGTGGTGGCAATTGGAACAACAACAACCAAAGCAACAATTGGGTAATCAAAACAACAACCAAGGCAATTGGAATGGAAATAACAACAATTAGGGCAACAAAAACAATCAAGGCGGGTGGAACAACAATGGAAACCAAGGCAACTAGGGGAAAGGCTTTTAAAGGTCCCCAATGTACCAACAACCGAACAATCCACCCCCTTTCCCTTCTCAAGGTCCTAGTTCTTCTGGTAATGATATGGGTAGAATTGAAATGATGTTCGAGCAGATGATGAAGAGGAATGTAGATTCTGACGCACAATTAGCTTCTCACAACACCTCTATCCGAAACTTGGAGGTGCAATTAGGCCAAATCTCTCAGTCATTGAATACTCGCCCGAATGGTGCTCTACCAAGTGATACGGTAGTGAACCCAAAGGGTGGGAACAATCATGTTATGGTGGTCACAACAAGAAGTGGGAGAGGCGGTGATGTGAATGCCTCTAAGCAAAAGCAAGTCGTGGATGATGATATTGAGTTGCAAGATGACGAAGTTCCTTTGGTAGTTGAAGATGTGGTTGATGAAAATGTGAACAATGAAGTGAGGATTGATATTCAAGAAGTCGAGGTGGAAACCCAAAATGATGTAAACCCGTCTAGGGAACACATAATTGACATGCCAATGCCGGTTGTGCCAAAAGTCAAGGCTCCTTTTCCAAGTCCACCTACACCTTATCCTCAAAGGCTCGCGAAGCATAAGAATGATAATCAGTTTAAAAAGTTCATTGACATGATGAAGAGCTTATCTATTAATGTGCCTTTTGTGGAGGCACTTGAACAAATGCCGGGTTATGCAAAATTCATGAAAGACTTAGTTACAAAGAAGCGTTCTATGGATTGTGAAACTATAAAGACGACTCACCAAGTTAGTGCTATAGTGCATTCAATGGTCCCGAAGCTTGAAGATCCCGATGCTTTCACCATTCCTTGCACCATTGGGAGTGCGGATTTTGCCAAGGCTTTATGTGACTTGGGATCTAGTATCAATTTAATGCCCTACTCGGTTTTCAAAACTTTGGGTATCGGGAAACCTAGGCCAACCTCAATGAGACTTCAAATGGCGGAACGATCGATGAAGCGACCTTTGGGAATTATTGATGATGTGCTTGTCTAGGTGGACAAATTCATTTTGCCGGCCGACTTTGTCATTTTGGATTGTGAAGTGGACTATGAGATTCCTATTATCTTGGGTAGAACTTTCCTTGCAATGGGGAAGACATTAGTTGATGTTGAAGCGGGTGAGCTCACTTTCCTAGTGGGAGATGAAAAGGTCGTTTTCCATGTTTGCAAGTCTATGAAGCAACCCAATAGCACCGAGGTGTGCTCATTTGTAGACCTTGTCATAGCTGTGATTGTGGATGATACTAGTGCTATGATGAACGTGGAGGATCCTCTTGAGGTCGTGCTATTAAATCTTGATGTCAATGAGGATGCAAGTAGAGTGGAGTGCGTGAATACCTTACATGGGATGAGCTCTTATTCTTATGAGCCTAGAAAATTGTCTTTGGATCTTGAAAACCGGAAAACTCCACCAACAAAACCATCAATTGAGGAGCCACCGGTGTTGGAGTTGAAACCACTTCCTCCATACCTTAGTATGAATTCTTGGGCTCAAACTCTACTTTACCAGTTATTCTTTCTTCTTGCCTTACTAACACACAGGTTGAGGCCACTTTGGCGGTGCTTCAAAAGCGAAAAAGGGTAATTGGATAGACTCTAGCTGATATTCGGGGAATAAGCCCCGCATTTTGTATGCACAAAATTATCTTGGTGGATGATACAAAGCCTTCCTTGGAGAATCAAAGAAGATTGAACGAGGCTATGCAAGAAGTGGTGAAGAAAGAAGTGATCAAATGGTTGGATGCCGAGGTTGTGTACCCCATTTCTGATAGCTCATGGACTTCTCCAGTGCAATGTGTACCGAAGAAGGGTAGTATGACTGTGGTGACCAATGAAAACAATGAACTTATTCCTACTCGGACAGTCACAGGTTGGACGGTATGTATGGATTACCGGAAGCTAAACAAGGTGACCCGAAAAGACCATTTCACATTGCCATTCCTTGACCAAATGTTAGATCCTCTTGCAGGGCGTGCTTTTTATTGCTTTTTGGATGGATACTCGGGGTATAATCAAATATTAATTGCCCCAGAGGACCAAGAGAAGACCACCTTTACTTGTCCGTGTGGAACCTTCGCTTTCTCTCGGATGCCCTTCAGATTGTGTAATGCTCCGGCGACATTCCAAAGATGCATGATGGCTATTTTCACCGACATGGTGGAAGATATATATTGGAGGTCTTCATGGATGATTTCAGTGTGGTTGGTGATTCCTTTTAAGAATGTTTGAGAAATTTGGATAGAGTGTTAGCCCGGTATGAAGACACAAACCTCGTACTCAATTGGGAAAAATGTCATTTCATGGTTGAAGAGGGTATAGTATTGGGTCACAAAATTTCAAAGCAAGGGATTGAAGTTGACAAAGCCAAGATAAAGGTAATTTCAAGGCTTCCTCCCCCTACTTCTATCAAAGGGGTGAGGAGTTTTCTTGGGCACGCGTATTTTTACCGGAGGTTTATAAAAGATTTTCAAAAGTGGTACACCCCTTGTGCAAGTTGCTAGAAAAGGATGCAAACTTTGTGTTTGATGAGGGATGTATGCAAGCATTCGAGCTTCTCAAGCTTAAGTTGACCACTACCCCTATCATTACCGCACCAAATTGGAGCTTGCCTTTCAAGCCCATGTGTGATGCAAGTGACGTTGCGATTGGGGGTGTTTTGGGTCAAAGGGTTAACAAGATGTTTCATCCGATGTACTACGCAAGCAAGATCATGAATGAGGCTCAAAGGAACAATACAGTCACCGAGAAGAGTTGTTGGCTATAGTGTTTGTAATGGAAAAGTTTCGACCATATCTTATGGGGGCCAAGGTCATAGTGCACACCGATCATGCCTCTCTTAGGTACTTGATGACAAAGAATGACTCCAAGGCAATATTGATGCAATGGGTGTTACTACTTCAAGAGATTGATCTAGAAATTATGGACCGGAAAGGTAGTGAGAACCAAATGGCGGACCACTTGTCCTGTTTGGAGGAGGAGGGGAGGCCTTGTGATGGCCTTGAGATCAATGATTCATTTCCCGATGAGCAACTCCTTGGAGTGTCAATGAATGATATGCCATGGTTTGCCGATGCTTCCAATTACCTTGTGACTGGAGTAATCCCTTGTAATCTCTCTTCTAACCAAAGGAAGAAGCTCAAGCGAGATAGTTTGGATTTCTATTGGGATGAGCCATACTTGTTCAAGATCTGTACGGATGGTGTGATTCGTAGATGTGTCCCGGAGGAAGAACAATTGAGTATCTTAGAGGCTTGCCATTCTTCACCCTATGGTATCCATCATGGTAGGGTGAGGACCACCTCGAAAGTTGTTGGTTGTGGATTCTATTGGCCCACCTTGTTCAAAGATGCGGGTGATTTTGTGAAGAGGTGTGACGATTGCCAAAGAGTGGGTGGAATTTCAAAAAGGGATGAGATGCCTCTCAATACCATTCTTGAAGTGGATATCTTTGATGTTTGGGGTATCGATTTCATGGGTCCATTTGTTAGCTCTTGTGGGAATACTTACATTCTCGTGGCGATTGACTATGTCTCAAAATGGGTTGAAGCCGTGGCTTTTCCTAACAATGAAGCCCGGAGTGTTGTTGCATTTCTTAAAAAGAGCATTTTCACAAGTTTTGGCACTCCTCGTGCGATTATTAGTGATGGGAGGTCTCACTTTTGCAATAAAGCTTTCGACACATTGCTTTCCAAGTATGGTGTCAATCTTAAGGTTTCGACCCCTTATCATCCTCAAGCTAGTGGTCAAGTGGAAGTCTCCAATAGAGAAATCAAAAGTATCTTGTCAAAGATGGTCAATGCAAACAGGACTGATTGGTCGAAGAAGTTAGATGACGCTCTATGGGCTTATCGGGTGGCTTACAAAACTCCGATTGGGATGTCTCCATATCGGTTGGTGTTTGGTAAAGCATGCCATCTTCTGGTTGAGTTAGAGCACAAGGGCATGTGGGCTTTGAGGAAGTTGAATTTGGAATGGGATGTTGCAGCTAATCTTCGTGTTGAACAACTCAATGAACTTGATGAATTTAGATTCCATGCCTACTCCAGTTCGTCCATGTATAAGGACAAGATGAAGTACTTTCATGACAAATATTCTCATGGAAAGGAGTTCAACGTAGGTGATTTGGTTCTCGTGTTCAACTCCCGGTTACGTCTGTTTCTGGAAAAGCTCAAATCCAAATGGAGTGGACCATTTGAAGTTGTGTTTGTGACCCCTTTTGGTGCTCTTGATTTGAAAAACAAAAATGGTGAAGTCTTTAGAGTTAATGGGCACCGGGTAAAGCATTATCTTGGAAAGTTTGATGGCAGCCACGTGGTGGCACTCCTTCATCTCAAATGATATGATGGTAACATGCGTCATGCCGCGACATTAAATCAGGCGCTTCTTGGGAGGCAACCCATGGGTTTTTCTTCTTGTTTTCTTGGATTTTCTTTGTAGTATAGGATTGATTTTTGGGTTTACTGGTTGTGAGATATTACAGGGATTGTGTTGAGGCAGTGCAAGACATAGTAAGAAATGTTCAGTCTCTAAAGTTACCAGTGCGGCCGCACTACACTCTGTGCGATCCACACTGGTGAACGCCAAAATGATACCTCTCTGAAGTTGGCCACTGCGGCTGCACTACACTTTATGCGGTCCGCAGTATGTTTTGTGCGGACCGCAGTGGGATACTGGGCCAAGCTTGATCATAACAGCCCAGTGCGGACCGTGGTCCATTTTGTGCGATCCGCACTGGTAGGTGAGGCTAGGCCCCAGGGACTTTTCTATAAATAGACCCTGGGGACCCCTTTTTACTCTTTTCGCAAAAATTGAATCTCAGAGCATATTATTACTGTTCACTCTCTGTAATTGATCATGAAAACTTGCTTAGCATTGATTAACTTCACTCCACCTCATAATCTAGTAACATTACACTCATTTCTTCCATGTTTAATTTTGTAATTTTGTTCTATTTTCATTTTCTTTTCTTAGCTTATACATCTTCTTATTCCTCCCATAATTAGTTCGACTCTAGGATTATATTAGTTTAAAGGTTGATTTCTATGAACTTAGTAGTTTTATGGACTGGGTAAATTGTTTAGGGAAAATAATTTAGTGGAAAATTGGACTTTAAGGCAATTCTGATAAACCCTAACTCAGTGCCACTTCTGGGTATATTGTGCGGATCACAGTCATTTTTATGCAGTTCGCGGTGCCCTAGTGCGGTCCGCAGTGCCACTTTGTGCGGACCGTACCGATGATCTTGTGTCAAGGTGACCCTTGCCCAGTGCGGTCGCACTACATTTTGTGCGGTCCGCATTGCCCAGTGCGGTCGTGGTACCATTTTGTGCGGGCTGCACTAGCAAGATTCAGAGGATGGGTTGTTTGAACCCCATACCTGTGCGGATCGCGGTCGTTATTATGCGGTCCGCGGTGGTCCTTGTGCGGCCACACTCCATTTTGTGTGATCCGCACTGGGCTGTTTCTGCAACCTGGCTGCAACTTTTCAATTATGTCTGCAATGCTTTCTGCAGAAATGTTGCTCACTGCTTCTATTGATAATAACAATGTGAGATGATTGTGTTTGCAGATAATGGTTAAACAAAGAGGAAAAGGCTCCAAACAACCCGGCAGAGGTGATTCCTCCTGGGGAGGGAAGCATAGATTGGTTAAACTCACTCCCCAGGCTCGTAAAAACATAAAGAAGATGAGAAAGGCAATTAAGGAAGCTGATAGAGCCTGTGATCAGTCGGGGAGTGAGTATCTGCCCTCCCAAGATATCTCTTCAGACTTAGTACCAACATATTTCTATTTAAGTTTCAGATTGACAGATGACACTCCTCCATAATCACCCACTGCCCAAGCACCAGAACATGTTCCCACTGAGTCGTCTGAGGGCTCAGCGGCTGACAGTGGTGAGTACTCCACCTCCCCCACAGCATTATTATCCGGGGAGAGTGCAGACGGAGGTGAGGAGGAGGTGCATGGGGATGAGGAGGTATTTGAGGGGGGTGAGCCTCAGGTTGGGGGCATTGCCCGAACTAGAAAACCCGAAGTTTGGGAGGATAGGTTCGTGAGCCAGGTGGCGTACCACAAATTTAAGGAGTGGTGGCCGGTGAGAAAATTGATATTGGAGCGGAGTTTCATTGACAGAGATCTTTTACCCCACAACCCTGACGTGCATAGATAGTTCAGAACGAGAGTGGGCTGGGAGCACTTCTTAGATAACTGTGTGGATGCCAATGAACACTTGGTTAAAACGTTCTATTGTAATGTAGCCCACATCTTAAAGGGCTCCAAAGTGACCAAGGTTCGGAACCTCAAGGTGTTTTTTGACGGAAGTCGCTCAACGAATACCTGGGTTTCAATGAGGAAGATGAGTCTCTTTATATGACAAAGCTGGAGATGGGCGAAGAGGTCCGTCCATGGTTAGATCAGTACCTGGCAATCCCAGGTACCGTTCTGGAGTGGTTGACTGTTGGGGTCAAAATACTATGGAGGACCCTAAACTTTGAGGCGAGGGGCTGGGAGACATTTGTGTGCAGCCGGTTAGATCCTACTACCCATGACCAGACTTTTCCTCTCCATCGGGCTGTTTTGGTTGCTTCCATTATGGCAGGGTACCCCATCAACGTGGGGAATGAGAGGTCCCGAATCATTTCTATATTGGGTGCCGAGAGCGACCGGAACTATCCTTTCCCCAACACCCTTACTATGTACTTCCGGGACTTGTAGGTAGACAAGAGGCCATACGACATCAAGGTCAAGGCAACATCCCCGTTCTCCTGGTACAACTTGAAAGGGAATGACAACCCTAAGGACAAACACTGCAAAGCCCCTGCTTCTGCCCCAACTGGCCAGTCGGAAGAGCCAGTTGCGGTAGAGGACCCCGCTGAGCCTGCCTCCACTTCTACTGAGATTCCTCCTGACCCTTCCACATTAGCAGGACCGAAGATCCCATCTACCCGGGCCCATCCCATCACTACCCACTGGCTGAGCCAGGCCCTTCTGAGTATAAACAACTGGATGCAGACTGCCTCATCCAAGTTATCCACATTGACTACCACAGTAGAGGCTCAGTCAGCTCCTCTATCCCTACAGGTGCCCCAGTCAATAGAGGATGCTTTGAAAGAGATACTTGAGAACCAAAAGAAAATCCTCACTACTCAGGAGACATTGACCAAGGCAGTTGATTCACACAACAAGGCTCTCAAGGACCTTGCTTGGGAGCATAAGAAGCTTAGGAAGACACGGGCCTCCAAGGAGTCCGTGAAGGAGCTGTGGGCAGATGTAGATAGACTGAAGGCAGACCAGCTGCCTTTCGACCTGTTGCTTGATGACCTAGTCTTAGTAGCTCATCCACAGCCGGAGCAGACCTAGAGGCCTCCGAAGAGGAGGAAGATCCTTAGAGTAGATGATGCTATCATCCAGTTGTGAACCCACTGGAGGCTTCCTCCAGTCAGCCACAGGGTGTACCAGATCCAGAGCCTGTCCAGGTCTAGGCACAGGTCCCAACAACTGAGCAGTAGTACACCGGGAACCAGTCTGAGGTTCCCGAGCACACAGAGGACCCAGAGACCATCCATGATCCTATGCAGACCGATAAGGCTTAGGGAGTCTTCATATCCTTTTTCTATTATTTTTTATGCTTATTTGGACTAGTTGGCATTGGGGACAATGCCAACTTTTATTTGAGGGGGTGCGCCTTACGTTTTTGGATGACTGTATATATTGATTCATTTTATGCTTTCTTGATTTTCACATTTGGTCTGTATATAATTTGATATTTAGTTCTTTTATCGCACTTTTCATCTTTCTTTGGGTCTATTCAAATCCCCTATTGTATATATTCATTCTATTTTCGCAAAAGTTTTCCATTTTTAGCTTCTTATTTATGTTCGTAGCTTTTTGTTTTGTTTTGGACATTTTCAATAAGCCTTTGATTTTCTTAATGCCACGGTTCTTTCCAAAGGTGGAGTGTTGTATGAACCGGGTGTCTCTTCCCAATGATGGATGGCGTGACAACCTTCTTAAGTGTTTGAGTCTGTTTTTGTTTTTGTTTTTAGTAGTTTATAGTTAAGGATACCTCAATCAAAGCTTCACTTGAGCCTAGCACATTTTCCTTTGATCCCATGGTCAAAGACAAAATGTTGTGTTTAGGATGGTGAAAGTCGTGTCCTTGAGACTCTCGTGTTGACCGATAATCATCATGTGGTTTTTCGGGACCATTGTGTGCTCAAATCGTATCTATGGTCGTTGTGGGCCCCCGACTCTATGTCTTTAGCAATCCTTTAGCTTGTGTGGTGAGTAATTGAATTGCAAATCACGTCCCGAGCCATTGGTTTGGAACTTTCCCCGAATGTTTATTGAGACGAAATCCTAAGTGAATTTTGACTTGAGAAGTGATTATAGGATCTCCTTGATCCAAATGATAGTTTGAACAATTCCATAGCCTAACAATGATATGATCCCTAGTTAACTCTTTTGAGCCTTAGACCTATTTCTTTCAAGAACCATGATACAAGCCTATACCCATTCTAAACGATACCCTCTCTTGGCACCCGATCTTTCCTAGAGTACATGGCAAAAGTATAAGTTTGGGGGGAGAGACGAGGAATGGCAACAAAGTGGTAAAAGACACAAAAATGAAGAAAAGGAAAGGCAATCGAAAAGAAAGAAAAGCAAAAGACAAAAAGAATGCTCAATGTGAAAAAGAATAAAAAGGGATTCAAGAAAAGCAAAAGAAAGAAAGGTGTGGAAAATTGAAAAAAGGAGAAGAGGTTTGAATTGCACAAGAAAGAGTGACAATGTGTCTCTCTATCCCCTTAGAAAGAAGTGAGATGACTCAAAGAGTCAAGAGAATGTGTGCCAAATGAATCAAAAGAAGTGCGTAAGGGAAGATGGAACCCACTTAGATCAAAACATTTCCTACCCTGAACTAAAAGCCTTCACAATGACTCCACAAAAGCCCTATATGATCTTGAGTTAAATGAAGCTTACATTAGTAGATACTTACATAAGGGGAAAGCATATGGTACTTAGAGCCGGACTTGTGACCTTTTCTTGTGAGGGATGAGTGAATTCCTATTAACCTCAGTTTGTGTGCCAATATTCTAAAAGGTGAGGTTTGCTTAGGGAGAGTTGAGGATGTGTGAGTTTGGGTTCTACAATGACCAAAGTAATTGAGAGAGCTCTTTGATGTAATGATTCAACTCTTGATGCTCTTTTGTCACACTTGATCCATGGGTTTTCAAAGGTTAAATGTTGTTAATGATTCATTTGTATTGAGGGCAATTGTTAGTCCCAATTGATGCTAGTTGAGGTTACTTTAGGATAGCTGAAAATTCTTGGATTTTCCCTTAATGGGTGAGTCTTATTTTGTTTGCTTGAGGACAAGCAAAAGCTTAAGTTTGGGGAATTAACAACTAAGGATTTTGACATGTTTCATGCTCCTTCTTGCTTACGCTTTGATTATAAATTCTTATAAAATAGTCCCAAAAGGCTCATAAGTTGTCCTTGATTGAAGGTTTGATCAACAAAATGACGAGACATCAAAGATCGTCTCAAAAGGAGTGAAACCTGCACAAGTACAAAAGACAAGACAACTCAGGACAAACAGGCCTAGTGCGGCCGCACTACACTTTGTGCGGTCCGCACTAGGGAGATTCAGAGAGCTGGATTTGAAGGCATCAAAGAAGTGCGGCCGCAGTATATATTGTGCGGTTCGCACTGAAGACACTGCGGCCGCACTACCATTTTATGCGGTCCGCGGAAACAAACTTTAGAGAGATGTCAAGTGCCAGGATTCAAGCCTGTGCGGTCCACAATCCATTCTGCGTGAACCGCATTGGAAGCCTCCGCGGCCGCGGTTCATTCTGCGCGGTCCGTGGAGCCTGGGATCAGAGAGTTGATTTTTAAGAGTCAAGAGTCTAGTGTGGCCGCACACCATTTTGTGCGGTCCGCATTGACCTCGCAGGGGCATTTTTGTCCAGTTTTTCTAGCTTAGTATAAATAGAACCTTTTTTCATTTTTGGGGTATCAACCGTTTTCTGAACTGAGTTGCGCTCGTGAGGATATCATCTGTAGCCATTTTAGGCATTTTTACTTAGTTTTTATCATTGAATCTTTGTATTTACCTTAGTAATTAATTAATATGTCTTTATTTTCATCTATTTCTCTGTTTTTCTCTTCAAACATGAGTAGCTAAACCCATTAGCTAGGGTTGTGGCTCAACCCTAGTGTGAATAATTGATGGGTATTGTGATTTAGGGCTTGATTAACTATGGGTGTTTGTTATTTGGGTCAATTTTATGGTTTAATTTATGAATTGGTGGTTGCAAACACTAGTTGGTGCTAAGTTGACTTGGCTCTCCTTGAGAAAGAGAGCCTAAGTCTCCAAAATTGACCCAACAGGGAATTGGGATGGACTCAAGAGAATTGATAATCCCAATTAAAGGGTTAAACCTCGAGAGAGTAATTACCCGACTTGAACCCTAGTTGCTTGAGCAAATTTTCCTACCCATTTAGTCTTGAGAAAGTCAATTGGGCAAACTCACTCTCTCTACCGAGAGAGGTGAGCGTGGGTAAATCATGCAGCGGTTATAGCATATTTCGCCAATCATGTCAATCGTGCCTTAGAAGAAATTACCCGTCAATTAGCCACCTAGGTGAAAGTCACTACCCTAGTGCCTTTTTATCCATTAGATACAATTTTTAGCAATTCTCGTTTAGCATAATCTAGTTGCATTTATAATTAGTAGTTGATAATAGTAGTTTGCTAAAGAAAAACGAAAAATGATTGGAAGTGATATTTTGAACAAATACATAATTCCACACTAAATAGATACTCGACTCCATTCCTAGGTCCCTGTGGAAATCGATCCTGACCCACAAATAGGGTAAAAGCTATTGCGACCCTCTCCTCCTACGTTTTAGTAGTGCGGAGTAGGCTGCGATCAGCCACCTAAAGTTAAAGTAAAAATTTAACCAAGATAAGACTTCATTATAAGTCTTATCTCATTTAGGATCATAACACCATGAACCATTGTTGATCATTCTTAGTCCAAATGAAACGTTAGAAATAGAAGCTAATATATTCATAACTTATTTTGATATATAATCTTTTTCAAGAAAAATGTTAGAAACAGAAGCTAATTGTCGTTCCAAAAAGCTTCAAAAAAGCAAAAGCTTCCAACGAGAATTTGTTGGAATAGTAGCAATGTAGAATTTTGCAGTTCTAGAAGAGTACGGTACAATCTTCGCCAAGAATATTATACAGAGTTTTCTTTACTCCAGGTATGTTAAGGCCATCCCTTCTTTCTTTTGTCATAGTCCAAATTATACAAAAGAAACGAGCAAAAGGCACAAATTCCATAAATTACTCTATTCATAGAAATACTAGGGGTGTCTATATTCTTGATTCCCCATGAGAATTTTTATTATTTTATGTTCATGGGTCTCAGAATAATACGCAATTGAAAAAGTTTATCCAGAAGGAATATTGAGATTATTACGTATTTTTCATGCATCTCACCCATTTATACATGTGCATTGACCCATGACTAGATGGCGTTATATACGGGTATATATGTAAATATATGTATATGGAATATGGGAATAGGTTACGGCGTTATATGTGCACCACCACCTGATCAGTTGGTATATGTTGATGATGTTGCCCACAGTGGCCAAGACGATATGATGGGATGCCCTCAGTGGCTTGATGATATTATGTACACCCATACCTATGCATGGCATGATCTTTATACGCACGTGCATGACATTATAAATGTTTCAGAATTTACAAAGTTATTCAGATTTAAAGACGTGTTTCTTTATTCCATGTTTCATCTATGTCTTTTACGTACTAATTTTCATGCCTTGCATACTCAGTATATTTTCGTACTGACGCCCTATTTTACGGGGCCTGCGTTTCATGCTCGCAGGTGCGGGTAGGCAAGATGACGGTCCCCTTTCTTAGGATCCTTGATCATCGAGAGTTAGCGTGATCCACTTGATCTGGAGCTACTTTTGATTTTGCTACTTTTGATTTTGGTAAGATATGTTTGTATATATATATGGGTATGATGTGGCTCAGTCTCGTCTTTGTACAGTTATATTTCTATTAGAGGTCTGTAGACAGTATGTCTAGTTGGATAGTATGTGGCCTTGCCGGCTTCCAGTTTTGAGGTGTATAGTTGTCTATAGCAGCCTTGTCGGCTCGCCCTACGTATATTGCATGTATATGTATGTATGACTTTTTGGCATATTTCCTTCATATATATTATTCTCGTAATTCAGCAGATGTTATTCAGGTTTATATTTTAGACGCATGATTAGGGGTGTTTGAAAGGTAGGACTCGGGCACCCGTTGCGGCCTATCGGTTTGGGTCGTGACTGTGAGCACGTGATTTTTGTTTACGCGACAATCACTCCAAAAGAAATCAAAAATTCTATTTGTTGCCATGGTGTGATTTTACCTATTTAAATATTTTAATATGTGTGTGATAATTGTGTTAAGTGTTAATTAATGGGTGTTCAATTTTACTTTAATTAGGTATTGTGTTTCAAATTAGAAAATAAAAGGAAAGAGTGCAAGTTGGTTTAAAGATTGGATTGGGCCAGTTTTCATTTAAAATTCGAGGCCCAAAAGCAGCCCAAGGCAGCCGGTCCAAGCGACCCATCTCCCAGGCCACCAAACGACGTAGTTTGGCACCAAAACTACGTCGTTTCAAGAACAATCTATCTCAGCCGTCCAAAACAAGTTTATCTGACGGCCCTCGTCATATATCCATACCTATTATTTAAACCCGACCCGTTCAACCCCGGACCAACCCAACCCCTTGCAGTTGAAACGACACCGTTCCTCACCAGCTAAAAGAACCTGGCCCTTCATCTCGCTTCATCCAACGGCCAGGATCTGATCACTCACTAACTATATAAACCCAAAACCTTACCCCACGCCCCCATCCAAACACCCCCCCCTTTTCATCGTCCGAAACACAGACCTTCCAAACCCTAGCTGCCCCTGTGCACCTTCACCGTAAACCCGGCGGCAACAACGCCGGTGACCACCACCTCAACATCTTAGGACCACTCAACTGCCCTAAACACAGATCCACCAACCGTTTAGTTCGAATCAATCCCTAGGTTCTCGAATCTTCATTTGAAGATTCGAGCAAAACCTCGATCTACACCAACCTACCCCAGATTCACACTAGACACTCCCCTGACCTCCCTCGTGACCAAACCAGGCTTGGTTTGGTCCGAATCTAACTAGAAAAACCTGAATCCCAAATCTGCCCAAGAACCCTAAAAAATCCAAATTCGAGTTTTGTCCGTTCAAACAAGGAGTTTGAGGTCAAATAGATTTTAATCGAAGTATTCTCAGTTGAGAACACTTCGATTAAAGTCCGTTCAACCCCAAAAAAAGATTCGAGTCGAAATCCGGGGCCCGGTCTTGATTTTCAATTCTTTAAGGTATTTTCTTATTCTTTTTCCTTGCCAATTCATGTTGTTTGTCCTGTTTAATGTTTGTTCATATGTTTGAATGCCATTTCGATTTATTTTTGAATTTTTGTGTCGACTGTCCTGTCCATCTTGCCCGGACCTTCCATTTGGTTGAATCTCTCTTGCTATTCATTGATGAGTGTATGTGTTTGACAGTGTAATCGATTGAAATAAATTTCGATGGATTAATTAGTTCCCAGGGTCATTTTTTGTTTTGACAGTGCAATCTGAACCCCCTTTTCAATACCGTTCGATTCCGATCATTAGCTATTGATTGTATGTGTTGTAAATCGCGTAGTCGATTCAATATATGTCGTCAGTTAGTTTCAGCCTTGAATGGTAATAATTTGATTCATGTTATTTGTTTTCTGCTGAAGCTTTGTTTGAATCCAATTAAGAATTGAGTATAGCTGCTTGTTTAGTGTGTTCAGTTTGAATCAGAAAACACTTAAGGTTTGGTTTATAGATGCAGTTTAACATAGATTTCAAAGTTCAAATTGACATGGAATTTTGTTCCTGCATGGACAACATGTGCTTTAAAGCCTTTAAGGGATTAAAATTAACTTGACAGCATGTGCTGTCAGGGCATATTCAGGCTGACCATACTTGTGTTTTAGTTTAATAAAATGGAAACCACTTTGAATATTTAAAGATAGGGCTATCAGGGGAATCTCATGGGAGGGGACTTTATTTTAATCCTTGAGTGGAAAAATAGGAGGAGAACATGAGAGGGTATTCAGTGGATTTTAACAGGCTATTTTGAATAGGCTAATGCTATAATAAATAGAGGAGGATTCCATTAGTTAAACGGGACTCAATCAGACAGAGAAGGGGAGGGGGAGAGAATTCTGAGGGAAGACAAGCTAAAAAGACAGACAGAGAGAAGCTAAAAAAAACACTGGAAAAGACAGTAGAGAGTTCAGGGGATTAGTTCTGAAAATCAGTAAAAGAAGTTCTGAAAATCAGAAAGAGATTAGTTCTGAAAATCAGTAGAGAAAGGGTGCTGAATTCAGAAAGAGAGCAAGAGTTTTAAAAAACCATAAAGAAGAATTTTTCCAGGGCCTTAGTGTGTTAAAAGTTTAGGTTTCACAACAAAGAACTTCAGTTTGTCTTCTGCTCAGAAATTCAAAATCAGAAACTATTGTTTATTGTCTCTGCTTGCAATCTTAGGAATCTTCTTGCACTGTTGGGATTTATCGGGCAGCCTAGTTGTCTATTGATTTTCAAGAATTACTTTTCAAGCCATTGGTTTCTTCTTTGGGTTCCATTCTTTCCTGGAGATTCCTGCTGCTGTTGTTATTGGTTTTACTAGTCCTGCTGTACTGCTGCTTTGTGTATGCTACTATTGCTCTACTGACTTGTCTGCCTCTTCAATTGTAAGCACTTTCCAGGTACACATTTGAATCTCCTACTGATGTAACCGTTAAAAGCATGAAATGAAAGGTGCAAAGGAGTTTAATCAGTCGCTGCTTTATTTACAGCTTTATAAATGTTGTTAAAATTATGTAATTCTTTAGTTTGTAGCTCAGTAGAGAACACATTAGTGAGCTCGTACTTAATTGAAAATTAGTTGGTCTAAAACTGCGATATATGGTTTGTTTAGTAGTATACATGATGTAGCTATATAATTCATGGAATGTGCAATTACTTAGTATAATTGTTGATGTGAACTCCTTCTCCGGTTATGTTTTGAATATGTAGGGCAGGTGGCTTTTAACTTTGCCAAATGTAATGCAGTTTTAATCTTTTGAGTTTCGACTTTATTGGATCCCGCTTAGGCAGTTTATAGGAGAAGTTACGAATACCATTAGTAGCGTCCTCTAATAAGTAATTCCATTAATCTTGTTTAAATGGGTTAGTTTAAATTTAGCTTGAGAAGCGTTTGGAGTGAGTTTAGCATTTCATCAATCTTGTATGCAATTCCCTTTACCAAATTAAAAGCATGTTCACCGATGGAATAAGGCACGAAACAATTCCCGCCTCATAAACAAGTAATCAGATAATTAACAAGAATCCGGAGTTGGCCAAGCATGCCATTTAATTAGAATGTATTTTCTTTCTTCCATTTATTTTAGAAAACAAAAATAGGAAATGTAGTCATGCTAAGATTATCCTTTTTTAAAATAATGAGACGAGCCTCGCCAAATAAAAATGCAAATTGCGGGGCCCTCAATAATTGATCATAATAAATACTTAGAATTTGGGATGGACTGTTTAGTGAATTTCACTGCCTTCCTCAAAGATAATAACGCGTTAGACTCTTTAGGTGCGGCTTAATTAAATTACATTCTTAAATTCGGGTGCGCATTTATGTGACCCAAATCCAAATCTCAACGAAGTCGAAATGTGTTAACAACTATGGGTGCATTGATTATGACGTGGTTCAAGATGCATTTTCACGACGTTGCAATTCTATAAAAAATAAATGATAATAATAAAAGCGGTTTAAACTTAATAAAAGCACATAAATCACAACATGTATTTAAATCAGATATTTAGCCATTATAACAATTTAAGTGACCGTGCTAGAACTACGGGATTCGAGGGTGCCTAACACCTTCCCTCGGGTCAACAGAATTCCTTACTTAGAATTTCTGGTTCGCAGACTTCATTTGGAAAGTCGAAAATTTCCTCAATTCGGGATTCAAGATAAACCGGTGACTTGGGACACCAAAAGCCAAACCTTTCCCAAGTGGAGACTCTGAATTAAATAAAATAATCTCATTTCGAATATTGTCACTTAAATTGGAAAAACTCCCTCGCGCATTTACCCTTCGGGGCGGGCGCGCAAAAAGGAGGTGTGACAGCTCTGACGACTCCGCTGGGGAATAGTAACCCAGAACCACTAGTTTAGGGTTCAAGAATTAGAGCTTAGAATAATTGTTATATTTGGCTTTATTATCTGATCTTTATTACATGTTTTGGCATAACGTGCTAAATGTTGTCTTTTACCGCTTTGATATTATCTGAACTGTATATAAACTGTGCCGAAACCCTTCTCTCTTCACCTCCGGGGATGTGCTTACTGGTTGAGACTCCCTATTCTGTTAGTGTCAATACCCTGAAATAAAAAAGAGGCTCAGACAAGTTACGAAGCCGGATGGCCTTTTTGTTCCCGGTAAGTTGCCCCCTCCTCGACTCGAGTTGTCCGCTCGAGTACACAGTCTAGAACATATACTCAGGTTATAAACATAGTATAACGAAACCTCAGGCCAGATCCCTAGTAGGAGCGCTTATTTGCATCATGTTGCATTTGACGTAGGGGACTCAACACAGGGGTTGGATCCGTCTAGGACAGGCAACCTGAAATGAAAAGACCATCCTGCTGCATCCCATTTGTTTTGCGCATTTATTTGCTTCAGTTCTGCATGCTGACCGGTTTCTGAAAAAAAAACTTTAAAAAAACTTTAAAAAAAAAATAGCAGCGTAGGGAGATAATTACTTATTTTTGGAAAAATAAAACCAATGTCCAAGTAGTGTGAAAACCTCCCCGGAATTTTCTAAAAAAAAAAGAAAAAAATAAAAACAAAATTTGTCTTCTAGTTTGATTTATTAAAAAAAACATATAAAAAATTTCCTTTTAATCACTTTCAAAATCCAAAAAAAAGGTATTTATTTAAAAGTAAAAAAAAAAAAAGAAAAAGGGGAAAATTTAAAATTCAAAAAATATTGTTTCATTTGTAGTAGAAATTTCAAAAAAAGTGAAAAGAAGTTTAAAATTCAAAATAATTCCTTAGTCTCTTTTCAAAAAATAAAAAAATAAAAAAAAATATATATAAAAATCCAGAAAATAGTTTTCTTCCTTTTCTTTAAAAGATTTTATTCAAAAGAAAAGGATTTAGTTTGTTTCCCCTATTTCTGATCAGACCGAACTACGCGGGTATGATTCTCACCGGATGTGAGATACGTAGGCAAACCTCATCGGTTCCGGCCCCAATTCTCAAAATCCAAAAATATTTTTTATTAGTTCCTTCTTTAGAAATCTTTCCTTAGAAAATTCAAAAAAAGAAGAAGTTTTCAAAACTAAAAAAAAAAGGTAGTTTCCTTCTTTCTGAAGTATTTCATACGGAAAAAGAAATAAAAAAAATAATAATAAAATCTAAAAAAAAATCAAAATCCAAAATACGGGTTTCCTTTATTTTGAAGTATTTTTCCAAAAAAAAAATCAAAAAGAAAATCAGAAAAAAGTGAATATATATATATATATATATATGTATGTATATTCTTTTTTTTTTAAAAAGACCTTCTTTCGTAAATGTCATAGAATTAAAAATTAATGTCCAAAAATATTTTCATTTTTCTTTAGAAGTACTTTTGAAAATTTAAAAAAAAACAAACAAACTTGAAAATCCAAAATATTTTCTTAAAAATGCCTCGATCGAAAATTAAGAGGCGACAGCCAAATTCCAAAGAAAATATTTTTTTTACTTAGAAAAGGAGAGAACAAATGAAAATTCAAACAAAAATATTTTCTTCTTTTTTACTTCTAAAATTCTCGAAGTTCCAATCAAAAGAAAAGGAATTTTTAGAAGTCTATCTTTCAAAAATAAAAATAGAGTCAAATTCAAAAATCTAAAAAAAATAAAAAATAAATATCCTTTTCTTGTTTTAAAGCATTTTTTTAGAAAAATTCAAAAGAAACAAAAATCCAAAAAAAAAACCTTTATTCTTTTAAAGCATTTTAAAAAAAAAATTATTCAAAAAAAAAAAAAAAGTTAGTTTACTTACTTTATTCAGGATCGGCCCGAACTACGCCGGTTTGATTCTCACAGGGTATGAGATACGTATGCAACCCTCATCGGGTCCAACCTCCCCTTTTTCAGAAATAGCCAAAATGTCAGAATTTTAACTTCATCATAAATGAGTCGGGTGATGCCGTTTTGTCAAGAATAGCCGAATGTTCCCGAAAGGGAAGCCGGAAGGCTGACTTTGCACAAACAACCACTTTTGGTCATTTTTGAACTTTGGCCAATTTGCCCAACAGCCTTGGAATCCTCGTCCCCGAGGCTTTGTGAGGTCGTGTTCCCAATGTCGGGTCACCATCATGAAGAGAAAAAAAAGAGGTCATAAATAAATCAAGTGATGTTGTTGTTGTCAAAAACGGCCAAATGTTCCCGAAAGGGACGACGGAAGGCTGACTTTGCATAAACAGCCACTTTCAAATCATCTTTTAAAGTTTTGATCGATTGACCCTCACAGCCTTAAAATCTTCATCCCCGAAGTGCTGAAAGGCCGTGTTCGAAAATCGAATCTTTTTTTCTAAAATAATAGTCAGGTCATTTTTAATCAAATCATTTTTGCTTAGATCAACTTAATAAATGTGCAGAGTGGGCACAATGCAAAATGAACACTTGTTAATAGCAAATGTTTTGAACTACGTAATGATCTGATTCACGCGGCATCGTGATACGTAGGCAATCCTTATAGGATCCGGTCACATTTTTAACTGCAAACATTGAAACAGTAATAAAAAAATAATAAAAATGATAAATAAAGGGAAGCCTAAAGAGAAGCCGGAATGACGCATGTCTTCGTTGCAAACATGTAGAAATTCACTTAACTGTATAGGTGCACCACGCCCCAACGTGAGATTACCTGTCTGTTATTTGTTTCGAACTAACCGTTTGTCTGCTGCTGAGTCTTCCAGGTTTTTAGAAAGGGGGTTAGTTTGGTGGAAGTCTGGCCTCACATTCATACTTCACGAGGTCAAAAGGGAGTGTTCAGTTACCCGTTGTTAAGACAAGAGGGAGTATTCACACTTACTTCACAAGATCGAAGGGGAGTATAGCGATGTCTTCCGAAATTCCTTTGCCGACAATTCCTGTCTCTGAGGAGAGTTCAATCTCGGCCGTCCCGACTTCCGAGTTAGCAACTGCTGAGGAAAACAGAATCCTGAGGCTCCGCATGATGGAGATGTTGGATGACTGGAATAATGGAAATGAGCCACCGAGTGTAATCCCTGGGTTCCCTGAGTTGTTCTACAGAACAAGTGGGACTTCCAATATCCCCATAAGCTATCCAACTACCCCATTCGGGTACCCGGCCATTTCAGCCCACTCCGCAGGATCACCCTCTGAGTCTTGCCCTTGGATGTCAACGACGGATGTCGCTACAAGCATATTCACCGCACCGCCCTGCCCAATCATGGCACAACCCACTACACACAGGCCCAATTTTGACTCTTCCTCATTCACCTTTCAAGCACCATCCTTCTCACTGGAACCAACTCGGTTCACCACCAGCACTCATCCTCAACAAACTCAATACGAGTTTGCACCTGAGCAGGATCAAAACCCCAAAACTGCTGAACAAGATGAGATGGCGAAAAGGATGAGGAGCCTCGAGCAAAGTTTGAAAAACATGCAAGGTTTAAGCGGGCAGAAGAGTGTCTCCTATACCGATCTATGCATGTTCCCTCACATGCACTTACCCGTGGGTTTGAAAACCCCAAAGTTTGAGAAGTATGACGGGCACGGCGACCCCATTGCTCATCTCAAAAAGTATTGCAACCAACTGCGGGGAGCCGGAGGCAAAGAAGAATTGTTGATGGCATACTTCGGGGAAAGTCTGGTAGGAATCGCCTCAGAGTGGTATATGGACCAAGACGTATCTCGATGGCATATATGGGATGATCTTGCCAGAGATTTCGTAGGGCAGTTTCAATATAATATTGACATCGCACCGGACAGAAATGCCTTGTCAAACTTGAAGAAGAAACCCTCGGAAAGTTTCAGAGAATACGCCATCAAATGGTGCGAGCAAGCGTCAAGGGTAAAACCTCCCATGGACGAGATAGAAATGGTCACTACTTTCCTCCAGGCTCAAGAGTCCGACTATTTCCAAAACATGATGTCAGCCATGGGAAAGCCTTTCGCGGAAGCGATTAAAATTGGGGAGATGGTGGAGAATGGTCTGAAAACGGGTAGAATTTTAAGTCAGGTAGCCATAAGGGCAACCTCCCAAGCCGTCCAAAGCGGGACAGGAGGAGTGGCAAGAGGCAAGAAAAAGGAAGAGACATCCATGGCGGCATCAGAGGCAGGAGAATATCATAATCCCAGGCCTTGTTCTTCAGAAAGAACCCTGCAACATTATTTCCCCCACCAAAATGTGACCTATGCTCCTCAGCCCTACATGGTCATGAGCACCCAGCCTTACGTCCAGCGGCCGCGGCCAGCCAATCGGGGCCAAGCTCCACATCCCAAAAATCAGCCTCCTCACCAAAACCACTATAATCCTCGACCTTCCCAGAATAATTTTCGTCCTCGGGAACCACCCAGGAGACCCAACTATACAACAATCGGTGAACCCTACTCCACCATATTCCCTAAGCTTGTCCAGATGAATTTGTTGCAGCCCATACCACCAAACGGGCAGAACCCGAGATCACCATCATATCAGCGGGGTGTCAGGTGTGCATACCATTCAGGGGCGGAAGGGCACGACACCAACAACTGTTGGACATTCAAATAAGCTGTAGAGAATTTGTTAGAGCAAGGGAAGATTGTGTTGAAAGACGAGGATGTCCCAAATGTGACCAATAATCCGCTGCCCGCCCACAACAACGGGCCGATAATTGGGATGATTTGTGAAGACAAGGGATTTGATCCGGCGCTTAAGGCCATAATTGCTATTGCTAATATGGAAAGGAAGCCCAAGGCAACCTCGGAGCAAGAAAAGGGAAAAATTAATGTATCTAAGAAGTCCTATATGGTATGGGGGACGATCAAACCACCTCGGCTGAACGAGCCAGTGGTTGTTGGACGCATACCACAGAAGCCAAAATACAGTAAATAGGAAGATGATAAGGTGTTCCCGCTCGAAGAGAGTGAGGGAATATGTAAGGCGATGAGGAAAAAGCTATGCGAAACACACATGGTCCAGCCAGGAGAGGGAACTAGCACCGCTGAGGTATCGTACATGGGACCAAGCGCCAAGCTTCAAAACTGGAAGGCTACGCCATTCTTGATCAAACGGAAGTCCTAATGGACCTGTCCTTCCACTTTCTCTGCACCACGAGCTACCCCAGGGTGTAACTCAGATGTTTTCTTTAGTTTCCTGTTTTTAATTTCTTGAATGTCAACCCTTTTTTTATCTTCCCAAATTCCAAGAAATGAAATCATGTTTCATCGCTCACTTTCTTTTTCAGAGATCTGCTATATTTTCTTTTTTTTAGTTCTCTTCAATTCTGATAATGCAGCTTTAAATAACATGACATGCTTGCGGACTTCATGCCCAGATCCCAAGAACTCCGTCAGACTTCAAATAATGAGTCAAAATTTGAAATATAAAGAGTTTGAGAAAATAGGAACAACTAAAGAAAATTGGTTCATGGTTTGGAAAATGTCCGTCACTAAAGCAGAGTTTGAGGACAGTAAATGGGTTTAGACCCGTACGGAATGTTAACCTTAATGACTGCGGTTTGTCACGAGCAATTGTACCGACAAATAAGGGTCCATACGTCATTGGAAAGTATTGCCAAGAAGAGCATTTGTATCTGGGCGACGTCGAAAGAAATGACACCGACCCCGCTTGAAAGCAGATGCAGCACTATGTCTAGATCGCTCCGGCGATGTCTTTGCACAGTTTGACATGATGAAGGCTTTCATTCTCGCTACCCAAACACTATCAACCCTTTGCAAACCCATTTGAGCCGGTTACTCTTCTTTGGTTACCCTCTTTGGAACCTGAAAGTATTATTGAAAATAAAATAAAAGAAAAAGAGAAGTTGAAATGAAAAAGACAAATAAAAAAATAAAAATAAATAAAAATAAATAAAAATACAATGAGAAAAGGAAAGGGAATTGAAAAACAAAGTAAAGCAGAAAAACAAAAAGAAAATTCAAAAACAAAATGATTGGCCTGAACTACGTTTGACTTGAATCCGAAAGGATACGTAGGCAACCTCTCATTGGGGTTCAGTCACACCAAAATAAAAATCCAAGAAGTCCCCCAAAAGTGAAACTGGGGCAGAAGTTATAATGGTTCGGCAATGATCCCGCC